>NC_056746.1:789119425-789197759 GCF_019279795.1 Protopterus annectens
AAATCTCTGGAGGGCTTAGAGCCCAAACTAGTCTACTAAGATCGAGCTGCCAGACAGTTTGGGTGTGTGGAAGGTGCCTTTAAAGCTTTGCAAGATGGCCAACTGTTCTATCCTTGGCAGGATGCAACCTGTATTGCTAAGGCTACTGCAGCAGTGATCAATATGATGAACATCTAAAAAGCACTAAAAAGAATCGTGAGTAGACTCTACATGCTCTTTTACCTGGTGGAGTCTCTTGGATGCCTCTTTTTAGAAGCTGCAAAATTTATCTACCTGCTGTCCATTTTTGTTGGTAGGATGGAATGTCTGGAAGGTTCTTTGTACTTTGGGGGTTGAGACGCAGTGTAATGTAGCTTCTTGGTATTTTCTTCACATGTGTGGTCATTAAAGAGAACATCTATGCTTCTGATTGAAGGGAGAATACTCTCCCCACTGCTTCCAAAAGGTAGAAACTGGGAATATTTTCAGGAGCACTGAAATGGTTTCCCTGGAAAAGGGACCTATAAAACCCTTCAGTAACATCCATTAAAGCAGCCCCATCTGTCACAGAGCATTGTGTTAGGAAGAAAGTTTTTTTTTTTAACCAGAATCCCTTGTTAACCTTCTGGTTTCTGGAATAGAACTTTTGAAGAGTTGCAAAATGAACTCTGACAACAGACAGTGTTTTCTTATCTTGTTTGCTCTTCATCAGACTGCTTAACTTTTGAACCAAATAGTTCACAATCCATCGTGTGGGAAATTCAGAAAGGATGCATTAAAGTTGTTTGCAAAATTGCATAATCTCAGCCATGCTTGGAATACGTATAGCTATGCTGGTGCCTACTGCTGTTACTGACCCTTAACTTCCAGTGGACAGATTGCTGATAGCATGTTGGAAAGTTGGACTTCATTTGCTTCCTTGTGTCTAGTATATGGGATCTCCAAATGAAATCCAGAGCCTGTTCAGCTAATTCCCTTTGGAACCATGTCATATGAGCAATATAGCTGCATGCCCTCAGGGAAAAAGTTCCAGAGGTGTAATCCTGCTTTCCAATTGGGGCCCATCATGCTAAACACCCTGTTAGGAGGATGAACCATGAAGTCTTTTTCTGATTTCCCTTTTGGTGGCCACCGCAACCACAGTGGAATCTTGCTGTCAAGTCTCATACTCCAGTGGCAGGCAGTCCTTGGGAGATGTCCGTACCTTGCCTGATTTCTGGAGGATTGGTAACACCACATCAGTCTCTCCCTATTTGTTTCTGCATCACCAGGTCAGTAAGAGAGTGTGCATGAGGGACCACCCAGGAGCTAAAAGGAGCTAAAGGGTGAAAGTCTGAAGACCTCAAGAAAAATGTTGTCATCCGGGGAAGGGATGTTGGTGAGTCAGTTCTTCTTCTCTCATCATTGCCATAATTTCTCCAAGGGCTGGTTTTTCAGGGTGACTACAGGTTAAAGCTTCTAAATCATCAAGGTCTGTGTCCTTTGTGAGAGGTTCCACTGGGAAATCTCTGTCTCTCTTAACACTTTTTCTTCTGCACCTGGGGGGGGGGGGGACTTCAAAGTCACAGAAGCATCCCTCTGTCCTCGTTGAGTGTCAGGTTCAAGACCATTAGAGCTGTGCTGTCCGTGGGACTGAAGAAAAGGCCTGAAAGTCTCAGATTCATTAGAATGGGAAGGTGAAGGCAAAACAGTAGGAGAATCCCCTTCCTGTGTGCAGTAGTGGGCAGTACTTGTCTCAAGTGCCAAAGCACACACTGACTGCACCAAAGCAGGCAGCATCTGAGCAGTCTCCAAGTTTAAAAAAGATGAGGCTGTCAGGACTGGTGGTTGCATCCCTGACACCAGAGGGGCCAGTCTGATCCAAAACTGAGATTGGAACTGATGAATCCAACATTGAAAAGTCTGAAGCCAGGAACAGTTGCTGCTGAGGTAGACCTCAGGGCATCTGTGCTGATCATTTGGCTCTGAGTCATGCTTTGCTTAAAAGGCTTTGGAGTAGAGTGCATTGGATGTAGTGTTTGTGTTGATGCACATGGTTCTTTCAGCACTTACAGAGGGGTAACCAAGTTTTACTTTATTTCCAGGGCCACTGGCATCATGGTGAGTACAAGGGAAGGAGAAAAGTTGACGGGAGTGGAAGGGTCTGCCCATTCTACCCTGGCTGTGTCTATACGAGCTTTCACAAAGACTCTCATAATTGGATCCCAGTCAGATTCGACCTTGTTCCTGGTGGCTCTTTTGAAATACGTGAGGGTACATAAGGGGGTGTGGAGCCCACAAATCCTCAGAACAAACTTCTCGGGATCAGAAATTCACGTTTTTTTTTCCTTCTTTGGGATCTCTTGTGGGTAGTAGTATTCTGTAATGGGTTCCTTCTTAGAAGGTTAAATGCCTACATGTTCAAAATCTACAAAATTAAGCAGGAATGCTCAAATCCTGGAATACTGAACTGGGAAAAAGAAGCCATTCATGTTATGTAGTCTAATCTCGCCTTCATTTTTACCCCTAGGTTCGGAGCTGAACCTCGGCTCCGACTCGGCCATACTCTAGCTCCGTCTTCAATTGGCTCATGGCTAAGATGTATCCCATCATGCAACAGGCCCATTCCCTAGAGCTGGTTTGCCGTTCGTTACGCTCAGACGTGGTTTCGCTTTTGGCCGTGGCTAAGTATACTTTTTTCTAAATTTTTGGCTGTGTGTTGATCGTAAAAAGCTGTTTTCATAGCTACTGTGTGTGTGTCTATCTTGCTGGATATGTGGCTTTTTCTTTGGCCGTTTTTGGTATCCCGTTCACTCCCTTTCTTCCTATGGGCTAGGCCCGTTTCAGTTAGAGGGCCAAGTTCTTCCCATTGTTTCCATGTGGTCTTTTTGTTTTGTGCTCCTGTTACTTGTTAGCTTATTTAGTGTTTTGTCATCTGGTAGTGGTGTTATCCTGCCTTTCTTTCCCCCAGGCTAGGCCCGTTTAAATTAGAGGACCTAGTCGTCCCTATAGTTTTTGTTCCCGTCAGTTACTAGGCCGTTTTTAGTTAGAGGCTCTAGTTTCCCATGCGGGGTTTAGTTAGGTCTTTTGTGTGTATGTGTTGTTTTGCAGCTTGTCCTGTGTGTGTACTCCTTTATACAGCATGTCTAAGGATTCTAAGGAACACAGGCCTTCGGGTTTTAAAAAGTGTGTTGAATGCAGCAATAAAATGTCTTTGATTGATGGGCACTCCGTGTGCATGTACTGTTTGGGGGCTGTTCACCTCCAAGATTCCTGCTTGTTTTGTCATTCCTTCAGTCCCCGCATGCTAGAGGAGAGGAAGAACAATCTCATTCTAAATTGACTGCTTAAACACTCCTTCGAGGAAAACTTGGCTAAGTCTTCCTGTGCCATATCATGAGATCACAAAAGAAGTGGAGGTTTCGCACAATAAAAGCACAAAAAGACACATTGGTGGCTGCTCATGAAGCATCAGAGAACCATACAAAACCATAATCATTTTACTCACCATAGGTAAACTGCCATACAACTGGCTCCACCTTACAATCCACATCCCAGGATCCCCATCAAGTGAATCCCATGGAGCATATGACATTGAGGATATGAATGTCACAACAAACACCATCATATTGGGTGACTTTCAATACCCTTAACATATAGACCCTCCTAACACCTGGCCCTAACCACCCTGGAATTCATATCTGGAATTGCTAAATCAAATCTTATGGAATCTACTGGAGCACCCTCTCATACGGAGAGGAGATATTATCACAAACATAGGTCCAAAACATCAGACATCATATGCACCTCGGATATAAACCCTGGCACAGTAAGATCCTGATCATAAACTGATCCCGATGATCCTATTATCCCACCCACCCCCCCCCAAACACCTAAAACAAAAACTTTCAAAAGCTGACTTTGAGCTCCTTAGAATCTTATCCTGGAAATGACAACTCCTGCTGGAAACAAATCTGGGACATCCCCAAATGCTCACAAAAATCACAAAAGCCTTCTATGGACATCTCCATCCATCAGGCAATCAATCCTGCCTAAAACCAAAACCAACTAACTCTCCACGCTCGAAGAAAACGAAGACGTCAACAAACAAACTGTACAACAAGAAGACAGCTGCAAATCTGCAGATTAGGACCAAGAAAATCAAGGCCAGGAAGGCAAAACAAGTAAAATCTAAAAACATAAAAAACATCTAAAGCAGAAAAAGAATAAGACAAAGGAAACCAAAGACAATCACAAAAGAGATTATCAGAGCCTCACAAAATTGCCTCAGAATTCTCAGATATGCTCTTCAGATACAACCACAAAAATTCTACTTCACTGAAAACACCAACATTCAATTCAACATTGCAGATAGGTTCATTCTGGCTCCCTCCTCCCTCACCCCCAAAGATCTCCCTCATGATCCCTATCCCTGAAGTAACCTGCTATCTGTAACCACAGGTGGTGAAATCAGCACTAACAGGGAAAAAACACAGCATCTATGGGACCACAGCGATCATATCAAGCCATGCGGTCCCGTGAATGCCAAGATGAAGACCTCAAGCCCTACTAAACCCTCTATTCAATCTCACCTTCTCTAATTACCTCACTACAGGATGAACACTGGCACACTGGCGCACCCCAACAGTGGTCCCTCCATCAAATTCCCAGGTAACTAACTATAAGTTTGACATGACTCTGACCAGCCTAAGGCTAAAGAAAAATATCATCATGGAAAGGATCATCATGGAACTCATAATTGGATCTGCAGAGTGATCTCCAGACCCTTTTGTTTTAACAAAAGATCTTTGTGCTCTTTGGATGCTGTTGTTGAGACAAGACAGTCACTAGTGCCATCGATGAGGGCAAGGCTGTCCACACTACCTATTTTGGCTAAGGCCTTTTGACTGAATACCACACTCACTCTGGCATCATTGACAAGCTCAGCAGCCTAAATAAATCCATATATGTCATGTAGATGGGTATGTGCAAAAAAAAGAAAAACCCATAAGGTTAAAATTGCTGGAGCCACTCAGACTCAAAACCCGTCTCAGAAGTGTGGTGTCCCACCGCTAGGGGTTGGGGGTCCACCTGTCGGCAAGCATTTTTTTTTGTGAAAGCAAGCAAATATGGAAGGATTATAAGTGACAAAGTTTGCAGATGACTGCAAACCGTTGCCATAGTCTCACCTGCACACACACACACACATCCTACGAAAGGTCTCAATTGACAACAACTGGTGCGGAATCATGGTCAAACTTAACTTAACGCCAAAATGTATAGTCATCCCTTTGGAAAAACAAAGTACACAAACTATCACGTAGACAATAACCCACACTGAATACAGAAGAATCAGAGACCTGGGAGGGACTCAAGTCGATAGTGATCTCTCCTTGACAACCATAAGCTCAAACAGTGGGTCAGAAAAGACTTTACCCTTGCCCATCTCATCATGAAGGATTCTCATCCTGTATTCCCACAGAGGTTACCCCTCAGTGTAACTATATCTTCTCCAGATAAAAAGGGCAAAAAGACTGCTAAGAAGCGCTGTCTGGCTCTGTTTCTTCAGAGCTGCCAGAGAAAGTTGCTAGAACAGCTTCTCCTCCTTAGGCTCCATTGGCTTCAGTGCTGACAGAAGGTAGTGTATTGACTAAGTCTGTAATTGGCTCCCAGCCTTTCAGAGCTGGTCTCCAGTTGTTCGACCGGGTTCTCCTTCATGTCAGTCTCCCTCTATAGGGAGATCCAGATCTCCAACTATATCCTCCAGGTCTTCGAGGTCCCTTTCCGATGAGGACGACGATAGAGAGGTGAAGAAACTGCTTCATTCATCGGTGCTGGCCAAATTGATTTCGGCTGTGACCCAGTCGTCTCCGGAGACCATGGTCCCTTCGTCATTTGTTGTTCCTCCTCCGAGCCTTTCTCTGCCCTTGGAGCCAGAGTTGTCGGTTTTGTCGGGTGCCGTTAGGTCAGTTCTAGTAGCTTTGCCTGGCCTCTTGGTTCAGATTTCCGCTCCGACCCCATCTGTTCCATCCACAGGGTCGAGGGTCCACAGTTCCCCGGTCGGACCAGAGGAGGAGGGCTCGGATCAATCTTCATCTGTTCCGAGCCTTCCTATCGGTGCTACGGCTCAGGTGAGCTTGGACCCGACATCTGCTTTGGACCTCATCTTGGCGCTGAGGGGTACTACCGTATCCTCTATGATTAGTCTGCCTTTGGTGCCAGGGGTATCCGCCTTTGAGGTTGAGGAGTGTGCTATCCAGGTCATCAGCTGCATCCTATGGCACCGACACTGTGCCCCCTCCGACACCGGTGTCAGTTTCAGATCACCCTCTATCCATGGACAGCAGAGACCCAAGGCTTCAGGATACCTCCATGAGTGGTCCCCAACTTTCTGACGTTTCCCCAGAGTTTTTACCTGAGGATCCCATCCGAAAGATATTGTGTAAGAGGAAACACGTAGACTCCCCAGCTGAGTCTCTCACATTGGACACCGACCTCGAGGAGTCAGAGGGGTCACCCAGTTCGTCTTCTGAAGATCTCTCTTTTTCAGATATCCTTGAGATCTTGAAGCAGAGAGGCGGCTGGCCGTCCAAATACCCTTCTGATGAGGAGTCGGTGTTCCTGAAGGCTTTCAAGTCTCAACCTTCTGCCTCTTGGGTCTCTCCCCTTTCGATGAGCTTAATTAATTTCTTTTTATATTTTTTTATTTTGATTCTAAATAATTGAATTGTTTTTTTTCATTCCTTTATGGTCTGATATGGGAACTTGGATAACAGTGTATATTTGTTTCTGAAGAAGAGAGATTATTAAATAAATTTGGTGAATGCGCTAAACATTGTGTTCTCAGTTCTTGCGTGGATAAGCTACTAGATCTCATGTTGAAAGGTATGGGAAACTCCTGACACTGTGTAATCTGTCCCTAGGAGACCCAGTAAGTTTTTGTCCGTTCCCACAGACAAGGAATATCTGACAAAAGACGTTCCAGTAGATGCCATGGTGGTGGCAGCAGCCACCAAGAAGGAACTTGCTGAAACTTCATCTACCTTCCATCCGCCTAACAAGGAGTCCCAGGCCATGGACAGGTATGAGAAGCATGTGTTTACCTCAGAGGCCTTTACTCTGCGGTCACTGAACTACTTGATGCATTTTACAAGGCTCCAGAGAAATCTCCTAAAAGAGCTAGGAGATTCTCTACAGGGTAACGTTTCTGATGCCGTGGCACAGAAGGTCAGTGCACAGAAGTCTACCATAAATTCCCTTACCAACTCCTCCATGAGGCTGATCTCATACGCAGCCAACGGAGCGAGCAGGGCAGCGAGTTCCAGAATCGCTCTTAGAAGACACTCCTGGATGCACCTGTGTAATTTCGCTGAGGCCTTCAAGTCTCCGTTCACCAATGCCCCATTTGATGGTTCATCGTTATTCGGAACCAAGGTGAAGGACACGCTCACTAGATGCGCGCAGGAAGGAAAAACCCTGTCTGCTGTGGGAGTCCGTTTTTCCATGCCTTGTAGACCTTACCCCAAGTGCCAGAAGGGTGGAAAAATGTGGTTCAGGAAGTCGCAGAGGTTTTTTCAGGATGCACAAAGTGATTCCCCCTCCAGAGGCAGGGGAGGGGATGGAAACTCAGGTAGACACCGCCCTAGAGGCAGAGGAGGCCTGCGTAACCAGTGGGACTGTGATTCCTTTCACGGTTCTCCCTACCAACGCTCCTGAAAGGAGGCCCGACTGTGCGTCTCTGGAGTCGATAGGGTGTCGCATTTCTTTATTCCCAGAAGCCTCAAGACGTCACCCAAGATGAATGGGTATTAGATAATTTCCAGAGGTTGTCATATTCCCTTCTCTTCTCCTCCCCCGCCAACCAAGAGAAGCCCAGATGTTCCACCCAGTCACAGGGATTCCGCAACTTTAGAAATAAAAAAGTTGCTTTCAAAGCGAGCCATCCAGCCTGTCCCCACAGACTAAGTAGGATTAGGGACTTACTCCAGATTCTTTTTGGTGCCGAAAAGAACAGGAGACCTAAGACCCATCTTGGATCTCATCTTATTGAACCTACATGTACAAAAGTCCAAGTTCTGCATGGTCATCTTACAGTCAGTACTCCCTCTGTTAGGGAAAGATGTGTGGATGTGCTCCATCGACCTCAAAGATGCTTACTTACCATATCAAGATGGACAGGGCATCGAGAAGTCATCTATGCTTCTGGCTGGGAACCAGTCATTTTCAGTTTCACGCTCTGCCCTTTGGTCTCACCACAGCCCCCAGGGTGTTCACCAAATGCATGGCAGTGGTAACGGCTCACTTG
Source organism: Protopterus annectens (assembly GCF_019279795.1). NCBI lineage: Eukaryota > Metazoa > Chordata > Ceratodontiformes > Protopteridae > Protopterus > Protopterus annectens. The sequence goes on from NC_056746.1 coordinate 789,127,689, forward strand.
AGACACCAGGGATTCCAAGTGTTTCTGTACCTGGACGACTGGCTCCTTTCTGCCACCACCAGGTATCTACTGTTACAGACCAGGGACGCCACCATTACACTGTGCCAAAGGTTAGGAACTACTTTAAATTTGGAAAAATCTGCCTTGTTGCCCTCACAGCATGTCACTTTTATCGGCGCCGAACTAGATACGGTGCTCATAAGGACCTTCTTACCAGAAGAGAGTATTCAGGCTCTACAACAGCAGGTCTGTGCCTTACTACCATTGAGGAAGGTCAAGGCAAAAGTGGTCCTCAAGTTATTAGGGACCATGGCTGTCACAGTCATGTTGGTTCCCCTTGCCAGACTACACATGAGGGTTTTTCAGTGGCTGCTTTTCACCCAGTGGTCATTACAGCATCTTCCACTCTCCCATTCTGTTCTGATTATGGACACATGCAAGCAGGATCTATGCTGGTAGCTTCAGGCCAGCAATCTCAACATGGCAAACCTTTTGTTCCATCTTCTCCAGTTGCCACGGTCACCCTGGATGCCTCCCAGATTGGATGGGGGGGCATTATCTCGGCAGGACAGTCCAAGGCACGTGGCAGGATCACGAGACCATTTGCATATCAATGTCTTGGAGATGAGAGCAGTGCTATTAGCGTTGCAAGCACTTCAGAGCTATCTCCCTCTAGGGACAATTGCAATCCACTCGGACAATATGTCAAGTGGTATGGTATCTGAACAAGCAGGGAGGAACCAAGTCATACCCCCTTTGCAGAGAGTCACTTCAAGTTGGGCAGTGTGCGGTGTCTTCCCAACGCTTTCTAATTGCAATGCATATACCGGAGAAGTCCAACGTGATTGCCGACAGGCTGAGCAGAGCTATCGTAATGCCTCACGAGTGGTCCCTGAACAAATATGTTGCGGAGAAGGTATTCCACAGATGGGGGGTCAGCCTTACTGTGATCTGTTTGCCAGCCCCCTCAATGCCAAATGCAGCAGCTACTTCACCCGTATCCCCCTGGAGGGGTAGACACCCAGGGACGCTCTGGTTCACAGTTGGCCCTGCAGTCTTCTCTATGCCTTTCCACCGTTTCCTCTGATATCAAAGGTCATTCAGAAAGCACAGTCTTTGGGAAGCAAGATGGTCCTGATTGCCCCACAATGGTCTCGTCAGATTTGGTTTCCCTTCCTTCAACCCTATTTAATGGACGATCCCTGGATTCTGGATCCAGATCTACTGACTCATGTCAGGACAGTTCCATCCCTCCATCCAGACCCACAAGTTGACAGCTTGGCTGTTCCTGTTCCGTCCCTAGTCAGGCTTCATGATTTTTCCCCAGAAGTGGTCCACATTCTGTCTTCCCACAAGCCTTCTACCAGGAAAATTTATTCCAGTAAGTGGAAGAGATTCTCCATTTCGGCCCGTGAAAGACATATTGATCCTTATACAGCGCCTATTTCGGCAGTATTAGAATTTCTTTCTCAACTCTTCAGTCAGGGGTCAGCTGCAGCAACCATTAAAGTGCAACTGGCAGCGATTTCTACCTTTCACGTTGCTAATGAGCCCAACCTTCTAGCTCATAGGCTTTGTAGAGCCTTTCTGAAAGGGACAATGTTACTCCGACCTCCAGTCTTTGATCCAGTAATACCATGGGACCACAGTTTTGTATTACAGAAGCTCACCTCGATTCCCTTGGAGCCCGCAGCTACGTGTGACCTTAAATTCTTGTCATGGAAGACAGTATTCTTGGTAGCCATAACTTCAGCTAGGCGGGTCTCTGAGCTCCAAGCTTAATCGATTAAACAACCTTATTTGGTGTTTCATAAAGACAGGGTCTCTTTAAGAACCAATCCTTCCTTTATTCCAAAGGATGCTTCTGTTGTCAATATTAACCAATCCATTGAGTTGCCTGTGTTTTTTCCTAAATTTGCTAGCAAAGCAGAATTTAAGTTTCATCAGCTAGACGTTCATAGACAATTGCATTTCTATTTACATAGGACAAAAGATTTCAGGAAATCAGATCAACTGTTTGACTCGTTTTCAGACACTAGACTTGGGGTTCCTGTTTCTAAAGTAACTTTGTCTCGCTAGATTTCCAATTGCATCTCATTTATTTATGCTTCCAATAGCAAAGAATTACCCTTTAAAAGTGAAGGCTCATTCTACACTATCTGTGGCTACCTCTGCTACATTTCAGGCTAGGATTTCTATGGATGATTTGTGCTGCAGCAACATGGGCTTCGCATCATACTTTTATTAGTTACTACAAATTAGATCTGGTCTCTAGAGGCAGATCTTCCTTTGGTTCCACAGTGCTCAAGAGTATTTTTCACTAAGCCACCCAAGGTCAAGGTGCTAGTGACACTGTCCCAGGGGTAAGAATGAAGGTGAGATTGGACCACATAGCATTAAGAAGTTATGTACTCACCATAACGTTCGATGTATGTAGTCCATCTCGCCTTATATTCGTACTAACCCCCCCCTCCTACCCCCTCCTTGAGGACCTGGAGGTATAGTCTCTAGGTGTTTGTAGCCTTTCTGTTGGGGGGGGGGGGGTTGTTCTCAGTGTGTGTGTGCGCTTGCAGCAAACAAGATCTGGGGAATGGGCCTGTTGCATGATGGGATACCTCTTGGCCACAAGCCAGTTGAAGACTTTGAGCTAAAGTATGGCCAAGTCGGAGCAGAGGTTCGGCTCCGAACCCAGGAGTAAGAATGAAGGCGAGATGGACTATTTACATCGAGCATTATGGTGAGTACATAACTTCTTGTTTTTTTGCAGGGACTGGGACTATGCAGGACTGCAGCACAGTGGGAATTAGGATATCGGTACTTTCCCAACTGTGGTGCGATCTCAGAGTTGGAATATATAAGTAGCAGGGGATGTGGGGAGAGCAGCAAAAGCAGGTTTCTGGTGTATTTCAGTCATCTGTGATTCAAGCATTTCAGCTCAATCTTGCGAATTTCGAGCATGTGGGCATTTGATCTTGTAAGAGGGGACCCTGTATTGACATGTCTGTACCAAGGGTTGAGAAATTTGGTAGCTCTGAAATAGTCAGTGGTGATGCAGGGATTGTCCTGAGGGTCTAAGAAGTTTTGGTGCCAGAGATAAAGATGGAGGGCTATTAGAAGGCCTCTGGTCTTCGTCCAAGCATTGTCAACATTTTCTCAGCACTTCCTGAAGGCTGAGAGGATGGGTTAGCAGTTGATTCTAGCAGTGTAACAAGGAGAAACCCTTTCAATATAGTTCATTCCTCTTATCAATAAGAGACCCATGTCCAAAGGTAAGTGCTAAGGCCCCTGGCATATACAGTACATTGTTTGTGGATCTTTAGGTGGGATTTTATAACAGTATTTGGTACATTTCTTAATTCTTGAAAGGTTTCTCCATTATTGACTGTTTAAGGCTGATATAGGAAAACACTGTCAGGAGTACAAAAATATGATGGCATATAGAGAAAAGCAGCAGCTCTTTTTTCAAAAGGAGCTGCTGCTTGGGTAGGACTATGAAAGAAGCTGAGAGATATTAAAAAGACGTAGTTTTTATGTACTGGAATAAGTTATCTAATAATTGTAAAGTAAACATGAAAAGAGGCCATGTTGCTGTCGGAAAAGGATCAATTAAATAGGCTTAGGAAGGCCTCAGACAAAGGGAGAGTGAGAAGCTAGAAAAATCTATTAATTTTGAAAGAAATATTCATAAAAATAAGGATACTCAGATTTGTAAATATTAGGCAATAAGAAAATGACTACAGTCTCAAAAAGTCAAGGAAAAAAAATCTTTTATCCAAAATTCATGTTAATGAGCACTGGAGGATTGGATCTGATACTGGAGCAGCAAACGAGGTCTGGGAGATGAGAGAGCACACTGCATTATGGGATGTGGGGGAAACTTGAGAGCTGGAGAAGATTCTAAATGCAAAGCTTGCCAGTTGTGATCCACAACAAGGGCGGATAATGGATAGCCATCCATTTAGACGTAGAGGGTAATATACAGGATAATTTAGACTATTGCACCTCATTTCTGAGACACATCATCGATTTAGGCATTGTCATTTTCCATGTACTGTAGTTGGTAAATTAATTTTACCCTCTGGCTGCTTTGAGCTGCTGGTTGTGGGCTGTATAGTGCCTTATTTCTTAGTCTTAAGGTTTTTGTTATATTATTACCAACGTTCTCTGTTGGCTTTGACTTCTCAGCACTGATTAAGTTCTTGTTTTAAATTGTAAGGGAGTACAGTATTTGCATGCAGTTCCAATCCAGATGGTGTTATAGTCCCTTTATTTTTGTTCATCTTTGTCAGTGGTATACCAGAGAATTATAGAGGCATTTCATTATTTTGTGATATACACAAAGTTTTAAAATGTGTAGGATTCAAGCTGGTTTCAGATTTACTAACTCCTTCAGTGGAAAATTTAACAGTCCCGTTGGACTTGCAAAGGAGTATCATTTAGTGGGTCTGTCATTTGATTAAAGGCTCATTTGACTAACTCACAAATGGTCAGACTCATTTGACTGAATCTCATTTGATGTAAAAGTGTAGGTGTCTACAGAAAGTATGCGATGGTGTCATTTCTGATCATAGGAGTTTAGTTAAGTTAGTCTGGAAAAGTGTGTGGCTTGGCAGTAGCCACTTATTGTGTTGTACCCCAAGATCTGTAGATGTTTCTGCTACAGCACTGAATCCCTGTCTGTGCTTACATATAAGTAAGAGGGGGTGAAGCCCTGTGTGGGGGGTTGAGGGGCTTTTGCTGTGTAGAATGATTTCTGTCAGTTGTGAATCTAATGCTATCTGTGTCATTATTGATCACGAATGGGTCTAGTCTAACTTACCACAATCCTCAGATCTCATTTGCTGCAATTGTGGACTGTTATGTTCCTAAGCTGCTTGAGCTCTATTTTTTTTCAGATAAGTGAAATTTTCTTGGGTTCTTTCTGTTTTCTTGTCTCCCTCTTCTGCTTAAGTTTTAGTCTAGTGTAGTTCACTGTAGTTTAGTGCAGATGTTCTTCGTGTTTCACTGTTGCAGTCATTACATTTGGGTTATCTGCTTGCAGTAGCCCTCAGCTGGTCTGATTAACAAAGTCTTGGGTCCTACGTCTGTTGCTGTCCCTTCTTCCATGACGTCAGGTCGTCAGGGGTATAAAGCATGCAGCTGACGCCATTACATCAGTCTTTCTTGCCATGTGGTGCCCGAAGCAGAAGCAGTTCGCAAGTGCTGGTCAGCCGACTCCTGAAATTTTTGTTTTCGAGTTTCAGAACCGAAGTCTTCAGCTAAAGCGAAGTACCCTGTTGGGGAAACTTTTTCTTGCTCCTTACTGATGTCAGTAAAAGTTAATAATTGCATTGCTTGTGGAAAGCAAATACCTCATAAAGATTTTCATTTGTACTGTATTCCTTGCCTAGTCCCTGACCACGATATACCTGGTTTTGTGCTTTATTTAATCCGCGCACTAGCCGTCATCGGTATATTTTTGCCTCTAAGTATTTCGGTTCTCGGTTTAATTATCCAGAAATGTTGTCCATTAGCCATCCGACAACCGGAATTTCGAAAAAACGCAAAGATAAAGACAGAGACAGGCCACCGAGGTCCAAAACTGCCGATGCTGCTTCTCCTAAGCCAGTCGCCAGTTTGCCTGTACTCAGTGAGGCACTTTCGCAGCCCCTAATACCCACTACTTCTGATTCGCAGGCCTCTACTGAGACCCATTCGGAGTCCGGTATGCCGCGAGATGCTTCAACTATGGAACCCGTGGATGTCTCTACCTTGGATGGGTCCGGAGCCACTGTGCAGGCACTGGCTTCTGAGAGTGTATTCAGGCCTACGGACTTGCGTATTAAATCAACGGCTCCTTCTTCATTTAGGCCTAAATCTCAAACTATGCTTAAAAAACGACGCTCAGGATGCATGCTCAGGCCTCTATGCCTAAAAACCAAATAGGAATGGCTGAAGATCTTATAACACTAATCAGGGGAAGCCAACCTCCCCTTCTAAGAGACCTAGGAATGAAGTTGTTTATGAATCTTCTGACCAGGATTCTGATTTTTCTGATTCTACTGATGATCTTGATTTGCCCTTATCTACTTATGAGGATTCTGATGCAGAAGACTCTATCCCCTCTGCTTCCCCTCCAGAGGGTTTTTCTTTTGGTGAAAACCTTACATGCTTTAAGGAAGCATTTCCACTGGGAAAGCCAGGATTTTTCTGATTCAGAAAAGAGGCTTGGGGATTTCCTTCTCCTACCTCAGCATAGGCCTTTAGCTATTCCTCCTGTACTAGACATTATTGATGCTTTTTTGGAATCTAGTTTTGCCCCTGATTCTTTGCCTCCTGCTCCCAGAAAACCTGACAGATATTACAGGATTCCTGATTCACACAAGTTCCTTTTTAAAAATCCTGTTGCGGATCCAGAGACCATTTCACAGGGACCCAAGGACATTAAGGCTTCTACTGCTAAAAATCATACCCCTTCTGATAGAGACCCCAGGGCGCTGGATAGATGGGGTAAGAAGGTTTACACTTCTGCAACCTTGGCCATTAGGGCTTTAAACTGCCAGTTTCATATGTTAAAGTGTCGGCAACATGTTATTGGATTGCTTAAACAGAAAATGATGTTGATTCCTGACTGTGCGGAAAATAAAGAATTACAGGATTTAATGCATTCTGCTGAACAGGTTGGAAAACATACTTTGCAATGTGGATTTGATTCATTAAAGGCCTCTTGCAGGGCTGCTGTTAGTGGGTCTGTGCTCAGAAGGCATGCTTGGCTTAAGGAGCAGTCTTTGCCTGATCATGTTAAAGCTAAATTGTTGGATGCTCCCTTAAATCAGGACCGCCTGTTCGGCAACAAGGCTTAGGAAGTTCTTAAAAAGATGGAAGATAAAGCTAAATCTATAAAAACTATTAAAGATTTCTTACAAGTTTTAAATTTAGTAGGCACTGGCCCTATAAGAATTGGTCCTTTCCAGCCCCTTCCAGGTCTTCTCAAGCCAAACCCAGACACCGCAGAAACCTCAGGTTTCAGTCCCAGGGGAGACACAAGACTAAGCAGTGGGGGGAGGGGTTTGCATCCAAATCAGGGAGTAGTAAGACTCCCCCCTATGGAAAACTGTCTCAATGACTTGCTTTTAAAACTTTCAAGCACTTCCCAACAGAATGCTCCTTTAGGTGGAAAGATTGGTCTGCAGGCCAAAAACTGCGAACTCATTACCCAGGACAAATGGGTTTTAAATATAACATCCCAAGGATACAGATTTCACTTCCACACCTTACCAACACCAAGCGGTTGGCCAGATCTACCCCCAAATCAGTGGGCAGAGACCCATAAGCAAGTACTCTCTCTCTTGAGCATGGGGGCTATTCAGTTGGTACCAGAAGAGGAAAAGGCAAGGTTTTTAGTAGAGACTTTTTCTGGTACCCAGAAAAGGTGGTACATGGCGTCCTATCCTGGACCTTTCTACTGTAAATACTTTTCTGGTGATTCCAAAATTCAAGATGCTGACTCTTCACCAGCTGCTTCCTGTGCTAGGCAAAGATGCATGGTTGGCAACATTAAAAAGAAGCATACCTGCACAGCCCTAACAGGGAGTCTTGCAGAAGATACCTGCGCTTCAAAGCAGGCTACATGCACTATCAGTTCTCTGCACTGCCCTTTGGCTTATCTACTGTGCCCAGGGTATTCACAAAGTGCCTAGCTCCAGTCATTGCATTCTGCAGGCAAAGAAATATTCAAATATATCCATAACTGGACGATTGTCTAATTCAGGCAGAAAGCCAGGACATACTTTTGAATCGTGGCCTTTGTTCAAAGGGTACTGACTTGTCTGGGGTACACCATAAATGAAAAGAAATCATACCTGGTACCCTGTCAACAAATTATATTCCTAGGAGCAAGCTTGAATGCAACTTCCCAGATAGCTTTCCTCATGCCAGAGAAACGGACTCCTTTGACAACCTACTTCAAACAAGTGGCCACAAAAACCCAGTTATCTGCAAGGCAAGTACTGCAAGCTTTGGGGTTCATGGCCTCCTGCATTATTCTAATTCCATATGCAAGGCTGCATATGAGGAAACTGCAATGGTATCTCAAAAGCCTATGGTGTCACCATTCACAGGATCTAGAAGCTATGATTCCTATCATATTTTGCCTACGCCTAGAGTTCCTTTGGTGGGTAGAGACCTGCCACCAAAACAAGGGGCTACCATTCACACTACCCCCTGCCTCCCAAACCTTAACAACAGATGCATCAGGCTATGCATGGGAGGATCACCTGGCAGGGAAGTGTATTCAGGGCAAACCCAAGTCAAATGCACCTACACATAAATCAAAAGGAAATGTTAGCTGTACAGAATGCTCTGACAGCCTTAAAGGACCACATTCTTCCAGGACAACTAATGATAAAGACGGACAACACCACGGTCATGTGGTACATAAACAAGCAGAGGGGTACACACACTTACTCCCTCTGCAGACTAGCCATGGCATTGTGGAACACAGCCTTGAGCTACCAAGTGAATCTACAAGCTCAAATCCCTCCAGGAAAACTAAGTACACTGGCAGATGGACTAAGCAGAAACCTCATGGACCCACATGAGTGGAGACTGGACCCAAGGATTTTCAACATGTTGACAAGCAAATGGGGGAGCCCAGATATAGACCTGTTTGCCTCCCCCAAGAACCAATCTTTTGGACAAATTTTGCACAAGGATTCCCCACAAACTAGCTTGGAAAGTGAATGCTCTATCCTTCAGCTGGAAAAACCCATCAGTTTATGCCTTTCCTCCTCTGCCTCTGCTCTCCAAGGTACTACTAAAGATCAAACGGGACAAGCCAAAGACAATTTTAATTGCACCAGACTGGCCACACCAACAATGGTACCCCCTCCTGTGCAGTGTGTCACACGTGGCCCCATGGCACCTGCCTCAGACTCCTTCCCTGTTGTCTCAGCAGGTGAACGAGATTCTGCACCCTCAGCTGCAAACTCTGAACCTAGCAGCCTGGCTAATTACCTAATCTCTCATTTTCCACCCCTCAGTAAATCTGTGATGGATATCATTTTAGAGGCTAGGAGGCCTAGTACTAGAAAATCTTATGCTGCAAAATGGAAGAGTTTGTACCTGGAACCAATCTCAAGGGATGAGCGCAGCAGTGCCCAATTTACCTCAGATTCTACAATATTTGACTGAGATGCTTCTTAAGGGCTTGTCCTTTTCCTCCATCAAAATTCATGCCTCAGCCATTTCAGCTCAATGTAACACAAAGCCTCCCCTCTACTCTCACCCACTGCTCAAGCAGTTCTTCATAGGGGCCAAAAATTTAAGGCCACCGAGGAGAGCTCCAACTCCAGCCTGGGACCTTAACTTTGTCTTGAAGAAACTCACTCTTCCTCCTTTTGAGCCAGCCGCTACTGCAGATTTAAAATTCCTTTCCTGGAAAACAGCTTTCCTTTTAGCAATCACTTCTGCAAGAAGGGTATCTGAGTTTGCAGGCCCTTATGGCAGTGGAGCCTTTCATCATCTTTCACACGGACAGGGTGTCCTTCAGAACCAGTCCCTCCTTCATGCCCAAGGTGGTATCCAGTGTGGGTCTTAATCAGTCCATTCATTTGCCGACATTGTTTCCTAACCCACAGAACAAAGCGGAACGGATACTGCATTCCTTAGATGTGCACAGACAACTTAGATTCTACTTGGACATGACTAAACCTCAAAGGAAATTTGAACAACTGCTGGTGGCATTTGCTGTAGGGACAGAGGGGAAAGCTATTTCAAAGCAAACCATTTCAAAATGGATAGGGCCACTGCATTCGTTTCTGCTATAAGCACCATGGAAAACCTATCCCACAGGGCATCAGACCCCATTCAACCAGGGCTGCATCTACCTGTACAGCCTTTCTCAGGGGCGTCCCTACAAGGGACATCCCTAGAAGCTGCTACCTGGAGTTCTGTACATACTTTTGCCAAGCATTATCATTTGCCAATTTTCTCTAAATACAGAGCTGGTTTTGCCACTGCAGTCTTGCAGGTCCTTATAGCTGGTCCTAATTCTATTTAAATTCTTCCTCCCAGCCTTAGCTTTGCAAATCTACCCAAATGTAATGACTGCAACAGTAAAACATGGAGAACATAGTACAGTTGTGTACACTTACCATAAATGTAGATCTTAGAGTGTATTCACTGTTGCAGTCCTAGTTACCTTCCCTCCAGCCCCCTTTCTTCTTTTGGCTATACCTCTACTCTCACTTGCTATGCTCAAATAGCTTTTTGGTGTATTTGCTTTTTTGTTGGAGGTATATCCTTGTGTTATAGATTTAATTGCTTCTCATTAGGGGGGCACCTGACATCTGGGGCAAGAAAAACTGATGTAATGGCGTTGGCTGCATGTTTTATACCCCTGACAACCTGATGTTGTGGAAGAAGGGACAGCAACCGACGCAGGACCCAAGACTTTGTTAATCAGGCCAACTGAGGGCTACTGCAAGCAGATAACTCAAATGTAATGACTGCAACAGTGAATGCACTTGAACATCTACATTTATGGTAAGTGTACACAACTGTACTCCCCCCCCCCTTTTTTCTCTGTCTGGTGTTAGGGTTGTCTTCCAGCTGTTTTTTCACCCTCTTTTAGTGAGAGTGATTTGGTGTGTGTGTGTGTATTATGGCTGAAAAACCTTCAGCTGCTCTTTGTGCGGTCTCAGGCTTACTCCCACTTACTGTCATTTGGAGTTTGTGTGATATTTGTGCTGGCTTCAATCCCCGGTCTCTCCTAGACTGTAGAAATAAGCTTCTGCTTAAGGGGTTGACTTCTGGGGACCCCTTGGTCTCAGGGTCTCTCTCTAAAGCTCCCTAGGATCCCAAGAGGAAGCATTGTTCCTTGCAGGATCCGACACCAAAATGGCCCAGGCTCTTGGATCCAAGTGCTCCAGATCCCAGTCCAGCCATGGGGGCTTCGGCTCAGGAAGTCTCGGCTTCCTCTGCTGGATCACACTCCTTCCAGGCAGGCAGGTTATCAGATCCGATTGGTAGTTTGAGGTCCCCCTCGGGCCTCGTCTGATCCGTTGGCAGGGTCCCTGACTGGATAGGATCCATCTGGTCCTTCAGGTTCCATTGGATCCAATAGTCATTATTGACACTCCAGCCCCCCAAGTCTTCGGATCCGAAGGGGCCTAGTAGATCCTCTTCCAGAGATAGCAGGCTATCGACTGACTAGGGGCATTCCTCGATTTCTTCTCAGTCCACCAGGAGTCTGCTCCCTTCGGATATGGACCAAATGATGAGGAGTTTCCTCAAAGTCCAAATGGAACTGGGTCTGCTGCCATCCCCTAGCCGTGTGCCAAGGGGCACTTCACCTATTTCTATCCTCCTCTCCTCCCGCCTGACTCCTGTGAGTTTGGTGCCCCAGGGTTAGAACTTGCCGAAGGAGAGTCAGTTGGCGTTGGGTAGAACCCCCACTCTCCCGCCTCCTGGTTCACTGGCTGGATCAGCTCATTTGCCCACTGGGTCGGCTTTGTTTCGTGCCCGAGAGATCCATGGAGAACACAGTGGGGGGGGGGTCTTTTCCTGAGTTGTCGGATCACTCCCTGCCCTTGGGGAATTCAGCCTGTGATAGCTCGGGCCCAACATCGTCCAGGTGTCTCCCCTTCACCCCACCCGGCTGCGGCCGGCAGAGAGGCGGAAGGCAGAACATCGCCCAGTCCCTCTGCCTTTCAGGTGATAGCAAGGATGGTCTCCACTTGGTTGGCAACCTCTTCTTCGGCCCTGAACCGTAAGTTACCTGGTTCCATTTTAGGTGGCAAGCCAACATCTTTGGTCCGGGATCAGCCCCCCCCCCCAGGATGGCCTTCAGAGAGGCAATACCCCCTAGAGGCCCCCTTCTCCTCAGAGTCCTCCCAGAGCCCACAATGGAGACACCTGTTTTAAAGAGGTCGTGTAAGAGGAGGCACCTAGACACCCTTCAGGAGTCTTTTGTGGATGACACGGATTTTGATGAATAGGACGGGTCCCCTAGACTACCGCCTGAGGAGATGTCCTTCGGTGACATTCTGGAAACCCTTAAACAGCGAGGCGGTTGGTCTTCCCCAGCCCTGTCCCCTGAGGACTCCATGTTCCCGAAGGCATTTGGGCGGCCCATCTACTTCCTGGGTATCTTCCCCCTGCAGACAAATTAGTCCAGTTCGTGACCAGCAGGGCATGGAAGGAGCCAGACACAGACGAACCGGTGCCCAAGAGGGCCAGTAAGTTTCTCAGCCCCCCCTAAAGACATGCCTTTTTGGAGTAAAGTAGTTCCAGTGGATGCTATTGTGGTTGCCACTGCAACCAAGAAGGAGCTCGCGGAACAGAATTCCTCTGTCCATTGCCCTAACAGGGAGTCTAGGACGATAGACCGGTTTGGGAAGCGTGTGTACTCCTCAGCCATGATTGGACTGAGGGCTGCAAACTATGTGGCACATTTTACCCAGCTACAAAGGGATATGTTTTTGGAGCTCTCTTCTTCCCTTTCAGAGTTGTTGCCTCTGGAGAGCCTAAAGGTGGCTTCTCCGAAACTGTCCACTCTCATTTCCCTAGCGAATCCATCGATGAAGTTGATCTCGAATCTGTCAAGACCACCTTTCGAGTGGCGAGTACAGGCATTCCCATAAGGCTTCATGCCTGGCGTCACCTTTGCGAATTTGCAGACAACTTTAAAGCATCCTTTACAAATGCCCCATTGATGGGTCTACTCTCTTTGGTCCCTCAGTCCAAAGACACATTGATCCGCAGCAAGCAGGAGGATAAGACATTGTAAGCAGTCGGGGTCAAGTTTTCTACTCCCAAACGGTCTTCCTTTAAGACTCGGAGTAGTAAGCTGTGGTTCCACAAGACAGTCTTCCTTCCAGGATGCTCCGCAGGAGGAGTCCTCTTTTGACCATGGAAGGGGGTTCGATGTCAGGCGCCGCCCCAGGGGAAGATCGAGTCCGCAGAATAAGGGCTTCCGAGAACCCTTCTCAGAGAAGCCACAGCAGTGTTCCTGAAGCACTTCCCTGCCCTGGAGGCAGTCAGGGATTGTATATCTCTGCATCAACTGGCCTGAGCAGCCATAACCTCAGACCAGTGGGTGCTAAACATTGTGTCTAGGCATTACTTCATTCCCTTCGAGCATCCCCCTCCTTCACAGAATTCGCTCTCTGATGTTCCACCCCACCAAAGGGAGTTGGATCTCTCAGAGGTGCACGACCTTCTTCAAAAAAGGGCCATCCAAAAGGTCCCAACAGGACAACAAGGATCCGGGACTTCTTTTTAGTGCCAGAAAGAACAGGAGACCTGCATCCCATTCTGGACCTCAGCCAACTGAATTGGTCGGTCAAGAAGTTGAAGTTATGGACCGCCACTGTTCAGTCCATTCTGCCGCTTCTGTGCAAGGAAGATTGGGTGTGTGCAATAAATCTGAAGGATGTGTATTATCACATAAAAATAGATGCTGCAGGAGATTCCTGAGCTTCCGGCTAAGGGCCAGTCATCATCAGTTCAGAGCCCTGCCCTTCTGTTTCACCTCAGCTCCCCAGGTGTTCACTAGATGTATGGCAGTGGTTAGCCATCTCTGGCTGCAGGGATTTCAGGTATTTCCGTACCTGGGCGATTGTCTCCTTATGGCTTCCACAAAGCATCGCCTTTCTGTAGTCATGGATTTCACCCTAAATCTCTTTCAAGCACTTGGTATTACTGTCAACTTTTCGAAGTCTTACCTACTCCCATGTGAGAGACTAGAGTTCATGGCTATGATTCTCGACACTGTGTCGGAGACTGCAGCCCTTTCCCATTGCAGAATAACCAGAATCCAGGAGCAAGTCTTCTTTCTTCTGGATCGAGACAGTGCCTTTGCCCATCTCATCCTGCAGGTTCTCTGTTCGATGGCAGCAGCCATTCAGTTAATCCCCCTCACCAGGTTTCACATACATGTCCTCCAGTGGACTCTGGCGGTACAGTGGTAGTGTTGTCTTTACCCCATGTCAACCTTAATTCAAATCTCTGTGGTCTGCAAACATCACCTGATCTGGTGGGTCTAGACCAAGGATCTCCTGTTGGATGCCTCCCTGTGGGGGGGCATTTCCAGGGAAGGACAGACCAAGGCACGTGGTCCCGGTCTGAGACCAAGTTGCACATCAATGTCCTCGAGATGAGAGCAGTCCTGCTAATGTTCCAACCCTTCCAGGACTTTCTTCCACTCAGGACGGTGGCAATTCAGACATATATCAACAAATAAGGGGGAACATGATCTTTACCCTCTGTGCCGAGAGGCCATGAGAGTTTGGGAAATGGCAATGGCCTCTGACTGCTTTATTGCAAGTTTTATTCCAGTCGATTCCAACGTACTAGCAGCCAAGCTGAGCAGGGCCATTCTGAGTTCCCACGAGTGGTCCCTGAAACGGTCAGTGGCAGGTCTGATCTTCTGTCAGTGGGGATTTCCATACTGTGACCTGTTTGCGTCCACAGCCAGTTAAAAGTGCATCAGATTCTTTGCCCTGATCTCCCCTCTGGGGGAGTCCCCCAGGGATGCTCTCATTCACGATTGGCTGCCGGATCTCCTCTGTGATTATCCTTCAACGATCCTTATTCCCAAAGTGCTGCAGAAAGCACATCGCCTGAAGGCTCAACTCATCCTCGTTGTTCCCTTTTGGCCTCGACAGATGTGGTTCCCCCTCCTCTGGTCTCATCTGAAGTATCTGCCTTGGATATTGGATCCAGTTCAGGATCTTGTCTCCCACACATGGAGACTTCCCCCTCCCGATCTGAACTCCTTGAGACTTGTAGCTTGGTACCTACAGTTCCGGTAATCGTCAGCTGGACAAATTTGCCTTCTCCAGTGAGGGACATCATTTTTTCCTCCCAGAAGCCTTCTACTAAAAAGTTTTATTCTAGTAAGTGGAAGAGGTTCTCTATTTCGGCTCATCAGAGGGAAATAGATCCCTTTTCAGTTCCATTTGCAGATATTTTGTCCTTCCTCTCTCACCTTTTTCAGCAAGGGCCAAGTTTTTCTACAATTAAGCTCCTTTTGACAGCTATATCTAACTTTCACTTGGGCATTTGTCCTGTCTTCTCTTCTAGGTTATGCAAAGCCTTTCTCAAAGGGGTGTTCTTGCTTAGGCCTCCAGTCAAAGACCCCTCTCCTCCATGGGATCTTACCTTAGTGCTGCTGTCCCTGACACAACCCCCTTTTGAACCTACGTGTAACATCATGCTTTTATCTTGGGAAACGGACCTTTTGGTGGTAATTACCTCTGCCAAAAGAGTCTTAGAGTTCTAGGCACTTTGTATAAAACCCCCTTTCTTGGTTTTCCATAAGGATAGGGTTTCCCTCAGAACCAATCCCTCCTTCATTCCTAAGGTGGCTTCGGAAATTAATCAAAACCAGTATATCCAGCTCCCTGTATTTTTTCCCAGTTTCTCCAACAAAGGCGAATACCAGCTTCATTGTCTAGATGTGCATAGGCAGTTATGCTTCTACTTAAAAAGGACTGAGGACTTTGGAAAAATCAGGTCAGCTCTTTGTGGCCTTCTCTAAGGCCTGGAGAGGCGGAACGATTTTCAAAGTGTCCATCTCTCATTGATTGTTTCTTGCATAGGCCACATTTATCAGATCAATCATAAGAATCTTCATAGACCTCTTAAAGCCCTCTAGGTCAGTGGTTGCATCTTTGACTGTCTGGACTAGAACTTCTTAGACAACATTTGTGCAGAGGCTACTTGGTCAAACTCCTATATCTTTGTATCACACTACAAGTTGGATCTGGTATCCAGGGGTAGAGCCTCATTTGGTTCTGTGCTCTGGCATGTCCTTCCATGGACACCTCCCAGGATTTTGAGGTAGCTGGGGACTCTGACCCATCCGTGATCAGTAATGACATGGATAGCATCAGATTAAGAGTTGTGTACTTACCATAACTTGGAATTTGTGCTGTCCAGTGTCATCATTCATTGTGTTCCCACCCTCCTTCTGGTGGCCAGGAGAATATTGGGGCTGTGTTGTGTGAGTATGTGATCTTGTTATCGGGATGAAAGCTGGTTCCGGATGGGACCAGTATCTAGCAAACTCGATCTGAGGATTGTGTTTAACAGGAAGTAAGGGGAAGGGAGGAGCTTGAGCTTAGAAGCTTCCACTCACTTTTGCCGGCTCGGATTCGAGGTTTGATCCTAAACCCATCCGTGATGAATAATGACACTGAATAGCACAGGTTCCAAGCTGTAAGTACATAACTCTTTTTCAGTCAATTGTGTTTAGTGATTCAGTCAAATGAGCAATTGATCAAGTGACATAGAGCTCCTTTAATGTGTTACACACTTGTATAAATACACACATCCATACAGAAAAATAACTATCACTGATCCCCTACTTGGCCACCTTGCTATACCCTTCCAGTTGCTTACTTAACCTATTTATTCCCTGGAGTTGAGATTGTAAATGCCCATTTGTTTCCCCACAGGGAAGTTCATATTGCAAGTGCGTTTCTCTTGGGTGAGAGAGGCAGCCAGACTCGCAACAAGAGATAAATCCAGTAGTAACTGTCAACCCAGGAAACAAATGCCATTTATTAGACATTTGCTCTTTACAGTAGAAGTTCCTGCAGAAAGACTATAGATATATATAACTGACTTGGAGAATAGAGACAGAGTGTGAGTTTGGACAGCTGTGTGGTTTTGTATCAAGAGATGGTCATTTGATGCTTCCAAGGTGGCTGCACACTGATCAAAAGCTTAACTTTGGCTCTCCTAGTGTGAAAAAAGAAACAATGAGATAAAGGATAGCAATTCTGTCAGTTTTAGTCAAATTTACTGACTTGTAAGTACACTGCCTGGATACCAGAAAAAAAACTTAGAGCCTTAAACTTAAAAATCAGTTAGAAAAGCTGAAGGGAAAACGCTGAATTGGAAGAATCCCGCAGGTGTTTGTCAAAAAAGCAGTTTACATTCCAGCTTTGTTACAAGAGATGGCGTGTAGTAATTTAAATGGAATAAAATCAAATGTACTCAGAGCTCATTAAAATAAACAAAACATTGAAAGAGTATATCATTTCAAATAAAAAGCTAGAAAAAATGAAAGAGGCTTTAAACAGCTATTTGGATGAATTGATAAAACTGCAAAAATCAGAGGTTGAAATAGAGAAGGCTGGCTATGAGACTGTTCAAGAAGAGCAGTTTCAAAAAAATAGAGCATGCAGAGAAAAGCTGAGATTTTTTTGCTGTACCAAAGAAACTGGAAGGAGCAGACTACATTAATTTTATGAAAGCACAAATAAGCAACTGGGCTAGTATTCTGATTTGTTAATTGAAAAGGCAAATTTTGTGTATGCTGCAAACCTGGCTTTGAGAAAAGCCAAGACCTGTATTAGTAAAGATGCTCTCATACCAGCAGATAGAGTTGATACTGACAAAACAGTTGCAGAATGGTAAAATATTGGAGTCAATAGAGTGTGGAAAATGATTATTCACTGTACACCAGGCAAAAGAGAAGCAGTTTTATCCCAGCAATCTGAGAATTTCAAGAGACAGGTGTGAGATACAAGCTTCTGAATCTAGCGGTCTTCAGAATATTTAACCTGGAGGATCAAAGTCATTTTTGATGCAGAGCAGGCTAAGGATGAAATACAAAAATTTGACCAACAAAAAGTGAGACACCAAACTGAGGGTGAATCTGCTTCTTATTCTTCTAATGATAAAGTTCATAGAGAGACTGCCAGTAAATCCCTTTTTTCAGTATTCCAAAGGGAAATGGTTAAGAAACAGAAGAAAAGCATAGGAGCAGACTAGAAGAATCATGATAACCTTGGCCTTAAACCAGAGTCTGGAGAGAGAGAGAGAAACAGGAAGATGATTAGCAGCAATGAAATTAGTCAATAAAAGTGAGACTGTAAAGCATTGATCACATTTGTGAAGTATGGTACAAGAAAAAGTAGCTGAGAAAGATTGGACTTTTGTTGACTTTGTTAAACTTTTGGGGCTGAAAGGCATATATCTTACTTCATGTCTTTACTGTTTAGAAGAACACTCAAAGGAAAAAAGTAACCAAGTAAAACAGTTTAATATTTTTATAAAACATTTCATGATGTAAATTGCATGTTATATGGAAAAGCACTTTCAGTGATTGTGACAAACATGCTTAAGTGTTAGCTAGTTTTAAGAAATATAGGCATTACAGTGTAAAAAGAGAATGAAGGCTGAACAAAAGCATGCGTAAGGTAATATGCCATAATACTGGGCTGTTAGCTGGGGTATGGGGTGTAAAATTGCACTGGTTATAATACATGCAGAGTTGAGATGTTTTCTTACTTTTGTATAAGTGACTGTCTGAGGACTGCTGTATGGTGGTGTTTCCATGGAGACAAGCTGTCTACATGTCAAGGCAATAAACCTAGAGAGTTATGGACTTTGTTGAGAGAAATGTAAAATTAAAAGGTGCAAGAGGCAAACCGCATAAAAAATTATTGAAGTGAGTAAGATAGCACCTTTCCTGGTACCCGATTACTGCAGTGCATTTACTACAAGTGTATAGTTTAGTTTTATTTAGCCACTGCACTTTTTCGTAAGGCTAAAAGTTAGTCTTCTAAAACCATGCAAGCTGTTTTTCACATCTGGGAAGGGAATAAAGGTAAGTCAAGAACAGATAGCAATTAGTTTAAGTAGGAGCACATGCTGTGAAATGTGCCTTAGTACAGATAAGCTTTAATTTTAGTTTAGGTAATGCCTTTGGGTATAGCTGTCTATTTGAGATAATTCATCCTGTCAGTAGGGTTAAACTTTATTTAAAAATGTGCATAGTTTTGTGTGTGTGTGTGTGTTTGTAAGGTTTTCATTAAAAGAATAAGTCTTGTAAAATGTGACATGGGTTCAAATGAGATAAGCCACCATATGATGGATCAAGATAACAAACATTCATGAGTGCATGTAACACAAAAGCTGAAAAAGACTTTTAAAATAACTGTCATAATAGGTGAGAATAACAACTTGTCATAATGCCTATACTGTCCATATTATTTTGGAGTGTGAATGGCCTGACAGGTACAGACAAAAGGTGAGAGCATTGAATGATATTAATAAATGCAGAGTACAAATAGCAATGCTGTAGGAAACACATTTGGAAAAAAGTGAGTGTGTGAATTTAATAAAGAGATGATTTCAGGATAGATATTCAGCAGAGTATCACGGACAAGGGAGGAGGATTATACTGGCATGTGTTGTATTCCACCCAAAACTGCTGTTATGGACCTTAAGAATTTTTTTAAGAAATCTGTTTTGAGCAGGGAATATTAGTTGAGGGTGAGGGCTGAAACTTGATTTGCAAAAGTTAAGATGTATCTGGGATCTAGAAGGGGCTACAACAAAAAAAGGTAGATTTCTGAAGAAATTTATGAACATATTTGGCTTGGAAGATGTGAATTCAGTAATAGGAGCTTGAAAGTAATATAGATTTTATTCCTCAAGGTATAGTAACTGAGCTACACTACACACAAATTATATTTCACAGGAACTTATGCATTTATCTGAAAGCTTCAACATACATCCAGTAACTATTTCAGATCATGCACCAATAAAAAGTAAGATAAAAATCCAGGGTAATGAAGTAAAATGAGACACCGGTGCTTCCCCTCCTACCTATTATAAAAAGTGGATTTTAAGGAATGAGTATTGTATTATTTGAGAATTATTAGGGAAGATAGACATTTCTTCGGATGTTATAGCTACTGAGTGGGATAAAATGAAAGTGGAGTTTAAAAATATGGTAGAGTAAATGAAAAACATGGTTATGAAGTGATAGGAATTACTTAGAAGGACTAGCAAATGTTAAAGTATTACAGAACAAGAGGCAAAAATGCAGAGTGCTGCTAATAAAAAATAAAATAAAACAAGGGAGTATCTGGATGATATGCATGAATTTGGAATGGTTGCAGTTAAGCAACTAATTTTTGATTTAAAAAAAATCCAGAGCACAAAAACTTTTAGCACAGCAAGTTAGGAAACAGGAAATATAAAGGATTGTCACCAAACTTAGGGAACCTATAACAAGAAAAATAATGAGATCCTGTAGAGGTATTGGAGATATTTCAGAAATTCGATAAATCTGTCTAAATCAGAGATTTGTGGGGATAAAGAAAGAGCACAAATCGAAGTATTTATGGAAGACTTAAGTATGCCAAGGTTAGAGGTAGTTGAGGCTCAGCAATTAACAATTAAGATGGGAGATGAAATAAAAACAGTGACAATTAATCTTCAGGAATAGATGGTATTCCTGTGCAAGTTTGGAAGCTATGAGAGAAGAAAGTGATGATAAAAATCTAGAAGATTGTGCTTCACATTGTTTTAAAAGGCGGGGAAGCACCAACTTCCTGGAAGAAAGCTGTGATGGCTGTGTAATACAGACACTAACGACCCATCATACCCAGCTTTCATATAGGCCCATTTCAGTTTTAAATCATGATTATGAAGTGTTTGTAATAGTTAAAAGAATGGCAAAGGCTTTGCCAATATTGATTGCTATGGATCGGTTTGGTTTTGTGGAGGAGAGGCAAACATTTGACATTTACAGCAAAATAATGACCCATAGGGAAGCAGTATAAGAAAATACTGCTGTTGGTGGTGCGTCATGATGCATTAAAGACATTTGACAGATTAAGCTGGAATTTTATGAATAGGACAATGGAATAATTTCTACTCCCTGATGCAATAATTAGATTAAATAGGAGGATATATGAGGGACTGAAAGCAAAAAAATTAAAGTGGGAGGGTACCTCTGATAATTTGTATGAGCAGATGAACCTGGCGGGGTGTCCTCTTCCTTTATTTGCCTTATATTTAGAGTCATTGGCAAAGACAATAAAGGAATTCAGAATTTCAAGGATGTAATTGGCATATATTAATCAGGAAAAACTGATTTTATTTGCAGATTATTTTTATCTGATAAAATTAGAGGAGGACATCTCTGTTGTGGAACATTTTGAGACGGTTTCAAGTCTTTTGGGATGTAAAACTAATCAACATAAAACAAAAGCTTATAGCTATAAACTATGTATCCACACATGAACTGGTTCAGCAATATCCATATTTATGGGGACATAAAATTAAGTACTTGGGTATAGATTAAAATTCCATTATGGCAGCTCTAAGGGTATGTGGGAACAGACGAAACAAAAAATATACAAAAATTGAGAAACTTGAAGCTCTTGTTTGTCTACAGGATATACAAGCAGTGACAATGTTTTTATTCTCTAGTTTTTTCATATAGGGCAGGCATATTTTTTATTAACCAGAAGAGAAGTTGTGAACAGATTATAATAAAGAGCTGTAGGATTTAATCTAGGAGGTGACGGGGGCAAGGGTCAAATGGGATAATTTGAGGCTTCCAATTGAACAAGGTGGTTTAAAAATACCTTATGTGAAGGGATATTTTAGAGCTACACAGATAAGGCTCATATACATAACACAAAGAGAAAGCTATAATTCAAAATGGATGATGAAGCAGCTGGAAAATTCAAGAAATTCAGAGAGAATGGGATTTTGGATTCAGATCCTTTTTTAAACACCTTTATTGAGTTATCACTAGTGACATAGGCACATTTATATTTATATAAAAATAATCAAACTGTTAAGTTAAAATTAACAAACGTTATGCTTCACATATATTGCTGTGTATCATATAACCTAAGCAACATTGCATAAAATAATCAGTCTAATGTTGTTAATCTTCATCCATTCCTTACTGATGGGTGTCAGTTCTGTCCTCAGAACCAAGTCGGCCTTTATAACAAGCTCGTGCCAGCCAAAAAACTCTCGAGCTAAACTTTACCCATAGTGCCCCTCTCCCTGTTACCTCAGATCTCGTTTGCCACATAGATATCAAGATGTGACGAGCCAGCTCTCGGTTAAGTACTTTATAAAAGTTATGCTAACAATTTTTCTACAGTTTTTCTCTTTTTTTACTTTGATAATCTTCTATTAGTTGCAAAACCTTTACCCCATATTAAGTGCTTTTCTTCTGCTTTCCTTACCAACTTGGTAATCTCTAGTACATTCTTGGTACAGGCCTTCCCTTTCTCTACTTTCTTTCTCCTTACCTCTTGAGGTAATCTTAATAACTATCATTGGTAATCCTTCCCCTTTTTCAAAATAAAAAAAAAACTCTCCTCTGTTTTTTTCTTGTATGCAAGTTGTATTGTTTTTTTTGTTTGTGACATATATTCACTACCAGTTTTTCTCGTCATGTCTGAAAAGAAAGGGAAAACAGGTTTCAAACAATACGACCAATGCGGTCGCAAAATGCCTAACTCAGACACTCGTTCATCTTGTGTCTACTGCCTGGGTGTTCTGCACCTCTCTACTCAACTGCCTTGCAAAATTTGTAAAGAGTTCAGTTCTCGTACCCTAAACGAGAGAAGGACAAACTAATTCTAAAAAGTCTTTTAAAAACTCCCTTTTCAAAGGCTATTTCTGGGTCTGAGGGCTCACCCCGTCCTGAGAAACAACATAAGAAAGCAAGTCCCCCAGCCCCTTCCTCACCTCATTCTAGTGACAAGAAATCTACTGAACCAAAACTGAAAATACCTAAATTGGCACCAACGACTTCAGCTGTGGGACCTCAACCACCCTCTATAGTGCCGACCTCTATTCCAAAACCATGATCATCTACTTTGGTGCCGTCTTCAGTGACACTGCCTCCGGCACCAGCCAAGGTACCGATATTTCCCACTGTACCAACCATGACATTGACAAGTGCTTTCAGCCCCATCCTATTTGGCACCAACAGTAGTGCATGCAACACTGGTTACCTCCCCCCTCCCTGTACATCTTACTGGTCCTAACACCTAAACCAGAACTGGACACAACCACCACGATGTTATAAAACCAGTATTTAATGTCGAAGTAAAACAAAATGAGATAAAATAAGTGCTTTCACATGTTACACAGGCATGCTTCTTCAGATTTCACAAACACATTTTCAAACAGTTCTTAAGTACTAACTGCACAACCTAATAATTGAATAAAGGATACAATAATTGAATTCAATAATTGATTGATTGAGCAAGCAGTATTTAAGGCAACCAGCTCCTGGTTGAAAGCCAGCTATAAAGTGAATCATATATAATGAAATGTGTGTATGTGTATCCTGAATACAAAAAATACAGTGTGATTAGTATAAAGTAATAATAATTGACTAACTAAAAATTAATAATTTAAACAAAACACAATAATAAGGGACTGTCTTATTCCTTCTCAGGCAAATAAACTCAGCGAACTTTTAGTCGATCTCAGACTTTTTGGTCACTCAGTGGCATTAAAGTTAATGCACGCTAACAATAAGAATAATAATGATTGTTTGATGTATCGTTTTAAACGTAAAAGTTCTTTTTGTCCACAAACACCAACTAATGTTGAATGTTATATTAATCTATGTGAAAATGATTTCAATGCATATTTTTCTAAACAAGGACCTAGATGCATGTACTTTAATTTAAGCCAAGAAGAGAGAAGCTCTTTGAGTAACCTAACTTTTAATAATGACATAGTAATAAAACCTGCTGATAAGGGGGGAGGGATAGTGGTAATGGATGATGTAGATTATGACCATGCAATGTTGACTTTGCTATGTGATATTAATACTTACGTAGAGAGAGGTTTTGGATCACTCATGAAAATCATTAATAAAGCATATGATGATATTTATGATCTATTGATGTGCAGGCAGGTCACCAAGAAGCTATATGATTTTTTTCTGGTTGAATTTCCCACAATACCATGTATTAAGGGTCTTCCCAAAATACATAAAGATGTTTTTCCCCTCCCCATGAGACCTATTGTAGCAGGTGAGGGCTGGGTGACTGAAAGGATATCACAATATCTAGAGAGCATTTTTAGACCTATTGTTCGTAACATTCCGAGCATCTTAAAAGATAGCTACCAGCTAATCCATGATATATCAACCATCAAGGATAAATTTAAGGATACTTCTTACTTAATGGTAACTTTAGATGTAAGGAATTTATTTACAGCAATCCCCAATGACTACGGCATAGAAGCCATTAGGAGTATGCTATCAATAACAGAAGGTAAACTAATGAACAAGGGATATTGGTATGTACTTTATTGGATACCATCCTCAACAATAATGTGTTTATATATCGTGATAAACTTTAAGCACAAAAGTGGGGGGTAGCAATGGGCACCCCCTGTGCCAACTCTTACGCAAATTTAGTGGTACATTATTGGGAGAGGGAGTTTTTATTTAGTAGCACATACTACCAACAAGTGCTACTATATAAAAGATTTGTTGATGACATACTACTATTTTGGAAAGGAACTGAGATAGATCTCTTAGAGTTTATCAGTTTCTTGGAGTCGACTACTGATTTTTTGAGATTTACCTCAGAAATCTCTGCAAGAGAAGTATGTTTTTTGGATGTTAAAATAACCAGGATGATGGATGGTGGTCTCTCCACGAGTCTATACAGAAAACCTTGTTGGAGGAATACACTTTTATGTTATAGTAGCATGCACCCCAGACATGTCTTTCCTAATGTGGTAAAAGGACAGTTTGTCAGGATATATAGGTTATGTAAAGAGAATCCTGACCTACAGAGGCAGCTTGATGATCTACACACCCTGTTTTTAGACGGGGGGTATAATGATTCTATGATAAAGTTAGATGCTCCATTATGGATAATACAAATGAGAATACCAAAATCACCATGAATCATGCAAATAATAGATCAAGAGGGAGTTATGATATTATAACCCCGTTTATTACGAGATACACTAATGACAACAGGAAAGTGGTGGACATAATAAGCAAACATTGGAGTGTACTCACCATAGATGCTAAAACGTTGAATATAGTGGGACATAAACCAAGATTCAACTATAGAAATAGTAAGAATTTAAAAAGGCTATTATGTAAGGAACACACAAAAGATAAATGGGTACTTTTTGCTGTATGAGATGTAACATGTGTAGATATATAACACTCGAACAACATTTTGTTCACCCTACCATGATGTTTGAGTTTAAACCGAAGTTTTATGCTACATGCGATAGTAAGAATCTAATATACTTAGCTACATGCACAAAATGTACAGGGTTTTATGTGGGCATGACAGCGAAGATGTTAAAAGAGAGAATATATAATCATATATACGATATCAGGAAAATGAACAACCAGAACGCGTTGGCCAGACACGTTAGTTTAAATGTAGGTCATACTTTTAGGTTCAGGGTGTTACAGATGATATTGCAGAATAAACGAGGGGGCAGTAACCTGAATCACTTAGAATTAGTTGAGCTTGAATGGATCTTTAGAATGAGAGCACATGTAGAACCAGGGCTCAACCAGTCTATTAGCATTAAACCAATACTGGATGCACATATTTAGATGTATTTTTGGATTCAACCATAGATATATATATATATATATATATATATATATATATATATATATATATATATATATGTATATTTCTATATTGTATTTTTATACTACATACTATATATATTATTAATATTCCCTCCATTAATGTTTCAAGAGGTAATGAATTATAAGCACTGGACATGCTTAAGGACCCAAATTTATACCTTGGGTGTAGATATACGTTAGTACACGCATTTTAGTAAATAGTGTTTTGATATATTTTATATATTTTTACATCGGATAGTGTAATATGATGTTGCAAATTGTGTTTTGATTAAATTATTAATTTTTAGTTAGTCAATTATTATTAAGTTATACTAATCACATTGTATTTTTTGTATTCAGGATACACATACACACATTTCATTATATATGATTCACTTTATATCTGGCTTTCAACCAGGAGCTGGTTGCCTTAAATATTGCTTGCTCAATCAATCAATTATTGAATTCAATTATTGTATCAATTATTCAATTATTTGGTTGTGCAGTTAGTACTTAAGAACTGTTTGAAAATGTGTTTGTGAAATCTGAAGAAGCATGCCTGTGTAGCATGTGAAAGTGCTTATTTTATCTCATTTTGTTTTACTTCGACATTAAATACTGGTTTTATAACATCGTGGTGGTTGTGTCCAGTTCTGGTTTTGATACTTTTCTCATTGGGAATTACAACCTTTAGACAGTAGCAGCACTTATTTTTCTTTATCTTGGTCCTAACACCTCTGTACCTCGGACACAATACTCCCCTACAGCAGATCCTTTCTTTGGGCAGCAATATAGCCCTTTTTTTTTTGGATTGGCCCGATTCTCCATTGGGGATCTCTACCCGATCCTCCAGGAGCCTCTCCATATTGGACGAGGTGCGACTTGTAGATGACCAGAGGGATTTCACCACCTTCCAGGACTTCCCATTCCAACCGGAGTTGGGAGTTTTTCTCCATGGACTCCTGCATATTCTCCTCCTTTGACCTCGTTGCAGGTGTCGAAGCACCCGGTACCGATGTCTATTCCAATTCCCACTTCTTTGGTTCCACTGGTGGATCTCACTGTGGTTTCGGAGGCTGACCCTTTGGCCATCGACTCACTTGGAGCCGAGCTATCCTAGGGATCATGACTGGGCTGCCGGCACAGTGACGCCTAGTATGGCACCATCTACTATGGTTCTGGCAGTCTTGGTAGTATCAAGTCCTCTTGGGCCTCCTTTCTTAGCAGTGGGCTCATTGGAGCGGGGTGTGACCCCGGTTCTGAGGTTGTCCTTTTTGGTTCTGGGCTCTCATCCCTCTTCAGGCGGGCCAGCTTTCCAAGCGATGGAGAGGGCCCTTGCCTCTATAGGCAAGCCTTCAGCATCGAACTACTAGATATGTCCTCCCTCTGAACCACAGCTGACTCAGGCTACCACATCAGGACATCGAGCACAAGAGCCTCAAGATACCCAAATACAGGGTGCCCTCTCTTGTGAGTCCTCACCAGAAGCCCCCGCTGAAGAGGTACCATGTAAGAGATCATGCAAGAGGAAGCATGTGGACTCACATGAAGAGTCCCTCAGAAGATACAGACTATGATGAAGGGGGAGGGGTCTCACGGTCACCCCCTGCGGATGTCTCCTTTGAAGACGTACTGGAAATTTTAAAGCAACAGGGTGACGAAGTCACGAACCCCACCTGTGAGGAGTCTGTATTCTTGCAGGTTTTTTGTGTTCGACCCTCTACTTCTTGGGTGACCTTAACTCATGCAGCATGCATGTAAGTGTTCTGATACTATTGAACCAAATCCCCCAGAGACCAGACAAAATTTTGTCCCCACTTGAAGAAAGTCCACACTGGTCCAAATGCTTACTGGTAGATGCTATGATGGTGGCGCCGGCCAATAGGAAAAAGCTCACAAAGGAGAGCCAGACTGTCCACCCCCAAACAGGGAGTCTAGGGCAGTGGAGAGGTTACGGAAGCAAGTGTTTGGCTCATCGACCTTTGCCATTCGGTGGTTGAATTACTTGGCACACTTTACTAGGCTTCAGAGGGACCTAATCTCAAAATTCTCCGGAACCTTAGCAGGAGCCGTTTCTGACAAGGTATGGGAAAGTTGCCTTGTACCTTGTGACCCTGGAATCTATATCCAACTCGTCCATGCGGTTAATCTCTCATGCTACCAAAGGGGCGGCTAGAGCTGCAGGTTCAGACGTTGTCATGAGACTTCATGCCTGGATGCACCTTTGTGACTTTGTGGACCCTTTTAAGTCTTCCTTTCTTAACACTCCAGTGGAAGCGCCTTCCCTTTTTGGCCCAAAAGTGAAAGATGTGTCAGCTAGGTGTGAGAAGGACAGCAAGAACCTATCTGCCATGGGCATACGTTTTTCCACTCCTCAATGATCCTACTCCAGGAATTAGAGGAGTGGAAAGATATGGCACAAAAATCCTAGAGTCCTTTCCATGACGCAGGTTTACTCCCCAGGGCAGAGGGGGTAGCTCATCGGGAAGACGCCCCTACAGAGGCAGAGGGGGTCCACGTAACCAGGGGTCTAGAGATTCTCTGGATGGCCCTGCCAGCGTTCCTGAAGAGCAGCCCAATTGCTTTCCTCTTGAAGCAGTCGGGGAATATTTCTCTCTGCACCTCCCTGCCTGGCAAACAATAACCACAGATTCTTCTTGGGTGCAGAATATAATAGCCAGAGGTTATCACATACCCTTCAATATTTATCCAAAGCCATTAAGGCACATTCTTGACATTCCACCCAGTCAAGGTGAAGCAGCAGCTCAAGAAATACGAAAGCTGTCTCAAAAGAGAGTCATCCAAGCAGTCCCACCAGGCCAAATAGGATCCGGATATTGCCCTAGGTTCTTTTTAGTGTCAACAAAACAGGGGACTGGAGACCAATCTTGGATATCAACATTCTGAACAAACTTGTCAAACAAAATTCTGGATGGTCACGGTTTCCTGGAGAAAGATGATTGGATGTGCTCAGTAGATCTTCAGGATGCGTATTACCACATAACAATGGACAAACGCTCCAGAAGATTTCTTCACTTCTGGCTGGGAGCTAATCATTACCACTGCCCTTTGGACTCGCTACAACCCCCAGAATGTTCTCCAAATGCATGGCAGTGGTAACAGCTCACTTGAGACTGCAAGGATTCAGAATGTTTCTGTACTTAGACGATTGGCTCCTTACCAACCCCACCAAGCATCTACTGGTTACAGCCTTAAATTACACTCTAAAGCTAGCAAAATACCTAGCAATCTCTATAAACAAGGAGAAATGCAAGTTGGCTCCTTCTCAAACCTTCAAATTTATAGGAGCAACTTTTGATGCCCAATCTTGCCTAGTCTCCCTGCCAGCTTACAGATTAGAAAGACTGAGGTCTCAACTCTGGGTGATACTCTCTCAAGACAAGGTTCCAGCTCAGGCTGTCCTTCAGCTTTTAGGATCAATGGCTGCTCCAATTACAATAGTTTCCCTAGCAAGACTACACATGAGACTTCTTCAATGGCTCCTGCTAACACAGTGGTCCCCTTTGCACCATCCTATGTCCTTTCAGATCTGCATAACAAAGCGATGCAAACAAGATCTAACTTAGTGGATGAAGCCAGAAAATGACTTATGGAGTCACCCTTTCTCCCCATCTCAGCCCAAGGCCACAGTGACCATGGACACTTCCCTCTTAGGGTGGGGGGGAGACATTTACAGGGAAAGACTGTCCTTGGCACTTGATCAACCATGGAGGCCAACCTATGACTGCTCTAGAACTGAAGACAGCACTTTCGGCGTTGCAAGCATTCTAATCTGCCCTCCTATCAGGAATGGTTGCTATTGAGTCCAACAACATGTCAATGGTCTGGTACATCAGTAAACAAGGGGGAACAAAGTCCTACCCGTTGTGTTGAGAGGCCATGAGAATTTGGCAATGGGCGATAGCTTACAACTGCTTTCTGATAGCAACACAAATTCCTGGGAATTCCAACGTGATTGCAGACAAACTGAGCAGATGTATCCTCCTGCCTCACAAGTGGTCCCTCAATTCAGCTGTAGTGGCAAAGATCTTCAGCCGCTGGGACCAGTCTTGCTACGACCTGTTTGCCTCTCCAGCAAATCACAAATGCAGTAGCTGTTTTGCCCTAATTTCCCTGCAGGGGGAGTCCTTGAGGGACGCTCTAGTACACGATTGACCCACAGGACTTCTGTATGCTTTCCCACCCCTTTACTTGATCCCACAGTTTCTAAAGAAGGTCCTTCGGCTGAGCAGCAGAGTAATTCTCATTGCACCCTACTGGCCCAGACAAATCTTGTTTCCCTTCCTTTTTCCTCGCCTAGTATGCCAACCATGGATTCTGGATCCAACTCCGGAATTAATCTCACACCCGTAGGGGTTGTTTCACCCAGACATATCCAGTGTCAAGCTGACAGCTTAGTTTCTCCACTTCCAGTAATTGCCAGGCAGAATAACCTTACCTCCCCGGTATGTAACATTCTTCTGGCTTCACGTGTACTATCCACCAGGAAAATCTATCTTAGAAAGTAGAAGAGATTCCTTATTTGGTCCCAACAGAGAGAGAACTAGACCCTTGCTCAGCTCCTGTTAATGTGGTTATGGATTATTTTTCAGGTCTTCTTCATTCAGGAGCAGCAGCTTCCACCATTAGAGTACATTTGGCCGCTATCTCAAACTTCCATAATGGATTCCAAGACTCATTGTCACTGTAAAACCTTCTTGAAAGGGGTTTCTCATATCAGACCACCCTTCAAAGAGCCGATCGAACCTTGGAGTTAAGCACTAGTGCTGCAATCCCTGACATGATCACCTTTTGAACCTGCTGCCACTTGCGATATAAAGTTCGTATCCTGGAAATCCCTATTCTTAGTGGCCGTCACCTCAGCAAGACATACATCCGAGCTTCAGGCCTTGTGCATAAAGCGCCCTTACATGATCTTTCATAAGGACAGAGTATCACTCTGGACTAACCCTTCCTTCCTGCCCAAAATTATTTCAGAATTGACGATCATTATTTCAGAATTGACAGGCAACCAGACCATTGACCTACCAGTCTTTTTTCCAAACTACTCAGACAAAGGCGAATACTGCCTTCATTTGCTGGATGTACATAGACAGTTATGATTTTATCTGAACAGAACTAAATCAGTATATAAATCAGACCAGTTGTTTGTTTCCTATTCAGGTCCTAAATTGGAAAACTCTGTTTCTAAAGTGACCTTATCTAAGTGGTTGAGGAAATTGTATACATTTTGTCTACCAACATAATCAAATTCCTCTAAAGGACAGTCAAAGCACACTCCACCACATCATTGGTGACTTCTGCAGCTTTTCACTCAAGGGCCTCAGTGGATGATGTTTGTGCAGATGCAACTTGGGCTTCCCCTCATACTTTTATCACTCTTTACAAGTTGGAATTTGGTCTCCAGGGGGGAGACCATCCTTTGGTTCAGTTGTTCTCAGGAACATCCTTCCATAAGGGCCTACAGGGCATAAAGTAGCTAGGGACTCTGTCCCATCAATAAGGAATGAATGAAGATGAGCAATATCAGATAAAGAAGTTATGTTCTTACCATAAAGTTCCATCTGTATTGTTCATCTTCACTCATTATGTCCTACCCTTCTTCCCCCTCCAAGGGACTCCTGGAGGTCCAGATTTGGTCCAGTCCCACATTAGGGGACCTGCTCAGAAAAAGCCTCTGCTTTCTTTCTCACGGGTAAACTGTATCTGAGGTAAGAGGGAGAGGGGCACTATGTGTAAAGCTTGGCTCGAGAGTTTCTGCTGGCAAGAGCCTGTTATAAGGCCGACTCGGTTCTGAGGATGGAACAGACACCCATCAGTAATGAATGAATTAAGATGAGCAACACAGATGGAACGTTATGGTAAGAACAAAACTTTATTTCTACCCCCTTTACATGAATTATTAAATTTCTACCCCCTTGTTTTAAACTAGAAACATTTTTATTAAGCTGTCACTTACGACATAAGCAATTGTACATTTATATAAATGAAAGCAAACCACACCAACACAATCCTAATTGCAGGCATTTTACATCACAAACCATATTGACGCACTCCCAGTTGCAAATGTTATACATAACTTATAATCCACCCAATCGTTTTCAGTCAAACATACCTCATTTAAGTGCTGCCTTCTTTTAAACCTCATTCCTGCCCTGTATATATTGTTCCCACAATTCCCATTTTTTCCTGTGTACTTTGTTCCTATACCTTTTTCTGAAGATCTTATTTGGAGTTGTTTTATCTCTATTACTATATTCACTACTTCTAATATAGTTGGTTTAGATTTTGATTTCCATTTTCTAATAATTGCTTTTTTGGCAGCCACCAGAATTTGAGACAGCAAGGCCTTACTTATGTCTTGGCAATTCCAATTCTGTATCATAGCTCAGAAAAAAATCATCTCCCTCGTCACACCAGTCTGCTCAACCATCATGCCAGACATTGCATCCCAGAGGGATCCAACATTTCTATCTACCTGAGGAAAAATTCTCTGGAGTCTACTAGGGGTATAAAAATGTATATGTAAACATTTCCAAGCAAAAATCCTAAATCTTCTAGATTCTGTTGCATATTTGGGAGACGTACATATATCCTCCCATTTTTTCTTTGTGAATTGCTTATCCAGCCATTCTTCCCAATCCTTTCTAGCCTCCTTGGATTGATTCTTATAGTTGTCATGCAATATTTTAAATGCTGTACTAATGTCTTTTTTGATGGCAGCTTCTGTTCTAGAGTCTTCTAAAAAGTCTACCAGTGCTGGTCTTTCATTTAGGACTCCCTTATTTCTTTCTCTTTGCCTACACTCTGATATCAATCTTTGACAGGGGAAGTAGTCTCTAACCGGTAGTCCAAGTAAATTCTTGGCATCTTCCCATTCTATCATCTTACCCACTCTAGTTCTTTGCTCCCCATAACTTGGTTCCTTTGCCATTTTTCTCCAATAAATTCCAGCCCCTCTTGTCTATATTCCTAATTACAGTCATCCCTATCAGCAAAATCTCCTTTCCCCATTCCCGTGTTGACTTGGTTCTTAGAATACTTTCTGCTACTTTACAGGTGTAATATTCTGTATTATTATTATTATTATTATTCTCCTTAATGGCCTGAATCCAAAATCCCAGTCTGGCCTTGTTTCATGAATTTCCCCCCTGTTTCAACATCATCATCCCTTTCCACTTTGAATTATACTTTTCTGCTTGTGCTATGTGTAAGAGCCTTAACTGTGTAGCTCTGAAATACCCCTTCAAGTTGGGGAATCCCGATCTCTCCTGTTCTACTGGAAGAATCGGTTTATCTCACTTGACTCTTGCCATCTTCCCCTCTCAGATAAAGTCCTTCAGCTCTTTATTAATTGCTGTCCACATCTTTTTCTCTATATGATAAAAATATGTCTGAGCTGTGTATAAGGCTAAAGGAACTAAAAACATTTTGACTTCTTGTAGCGTACTCTCCATATCCATATAACAAATATTCATTTTTCTTGTTTTTTGTGTTATCTTCTGTTTAGTCTCTTCCCACATATCGTTAACTGCCACACCAGAATCAGTTTTAATCCCTACTTCCAAATACTTGATTTTATCATGTCCCCATAGACAAGGATATTGCTGAACCAATTCATGTGTGGGTACATAATTTACCACTACTGCCTTTGCTTTTAGCTTCATTAATTTTGTATCCCAAAAAGATTTGAAACTGTCTCAGAATTTTCCACAACACTCTGTTCTGGTTTTGTCAGGTGTAAAATATCATCTGCAAATAGAGCCAGCTTTTCTTGACTACCATACCAATTATATCCTTGAATTTCTGACTCCCTTATTTTCTTTGCCAATGATTTTAAATATAATGCAAATAAAGGAGAAAGAAGACATCCCTGTCTGGTTCCTCTGCTCAAGCAGAAATTATCAGAAAGGATCCCACCAACTTTAATTTTCGCCTCAGTTTACTCCTATATCCTCTTAATCAACCTTATAATTTTTTCAGGAAATGCAAATGCTTACATTTCCATGGTTATGATGTCCCAGCTTACTCTGTCAAATGCTTTCTCTGCATCAGGACCCCACGAACAACAGTGGTATTTTCTTAAGAGACTTTCAAGACAGTTGCACATCGAGTAACAGCTAAATTCTAGCTCTCCCATTGTGAAAACAGAAACTCACAGAGAAGGCCACTAGACTTGTGTTTATGGCTAAATTTCAGTAACTGTCTAGTAAGTGCACTGCCTGGATGCCAGGAAAAAGAAATGCAGAGGACCTGGAAAGAAAATCAGCTACAAAAATTGAGGAAGAAACACTGACTGGGGAAAGCTTTGCAGCTGTTCAGCAAAAGGCAAATTCAAATTCCACGCATGAATTCCAGTAACCTACGGGAAGATATAGGATAACTGCATACAGATTTGGTTAAAGTAAATTAAACACTGATGGGAGTATATCAACACAAGTAACAAAAAGCTGGAAAAAGTGGAAGAAGCTGTAAACAAGTATTCAGATGAGGTGGTTAAGCTGCAAAAATCAGAGGTTGAAATGAAGAAAATGCTGGCTGACTAAGACTGCTCAGGAAGAGATGTTTCAAAATACAATGGAATTAGAGGACAGAGCACATAGAGAAAACCTGAAAACTGAGGTTTTCAGCTATACCAGAGAAGCTGGAAGGAACAGACTGCATTAATTTTATGAAAGCAGAAATAAAGAACTAGACTGGTATTCCACAGTAGGAGGTGTTGAAAGGGCACATAGTGTGTATTCTCCAAACCTGGCTATGAGAAACTAACCTAGACCTTAAATAGTAAAGGTGCAATTCTACTAGCAAGAGCAGTTGATTTTGACAAAACTGTGGCAGAAGGAGAAAATACTAAAAGTGGGGAGATAGCAGTGTGTTTGTAGAGAATGATTACTGATTGTACAAAAGGTAGAAGAGAAGCAAATTTATTCCACTATTCAAGAAATGCTGAGACACAGGTGTGTGATTCAAACTGCTCTGCCCAGCTGTCTTCCAGGTATTCTTCCCTGGAGGGGCAAAATCATTTTTTATTGAAGTACATGCTAAGGAGGAAATACAAAAGTGTGTCCAACAAAAAGTGAGCTGTGAAACAAAAAAAAATCTGCTTCTTCTGGTAATAAAGACCACAGAGAGACAGACTATACCTGTTGAACCTTTTCCAGTGTTTCAATAGAAAATGTTGGAGTGAAGGAAGGGAGCACAAGAGCTGACTAGAAGAATTGAGAGTACGTTGGAAATGAAGCAGTGACAGGATTTCAGAGATGGAGATGAGCATTAGTGAAACTAGCAACTTAATGTGGGATTGCAATGCAATAATTGTATGTGTGAAATATGACAGAACAAGAAACTCTGGAAATATTGGACTTTTTCAGAATTTGTTGGACTTGTGGGAGGGCTGTAAAACATAAGCTCTACTGCATGTCATTACTGTTAAAAATGATTTGGAGAGGAGGGGAAAGTTAACTTTAAAGATTTTTTTTTCTTACTAGCACTATCTTTGTGGTGTATTTTTCTTTGCATGCTATACAGTTTTCTCAGTTATTGGTGATTATAAACAGATGCTGCTGCTTTTCTCCCTTCTCTCTTCCTTGTTCAGTTTTATGAAATGTAGGTAATGTAATGAAAAAAAAAGCCTGGTGAAAAGAACATGACAAAACAAATTAATGTGCTTTTTTCTCATTCTTGCATGGGGAAATGACTGGATTAAAGACCTTAGATTTTTAATAAGTTTTAAGAGTAAATTAGTAAGTGAAAAAGAATATTGAATAATATGAGGCTTTTTTCCTAGCAAAAACATGTATGCTCAGTAGCAATTCTGCAGCTGGGCTTCATGTTTCCATGGAAACAATCTGATAAACAGAAACTGGCTGCCTGGTTCTCTTGCTCCATGGAGGCAATTTGATAGAGAAACTGGCTACAAGCTGGTAGAGAATGCTTGGCTGAAGGAAAAGAAAAGAAAAAACTGAGAAGAGAAATTGGCTAGGACATAATGTTCTCTGAAAGCATTCGGGGGTTTTCCCAGCTGCGAGAGCTATAAAGAAAAGGCAAAAGTTGTTGGCATTTAGTAGCAGCACAGGCTGCACCATGCATCTTAGCGTGTTTAACCTTTCTTTAGGTTAGCTCAAGTCTGTGAGTGTGGCTGTCAGTTTGGGACGTTTGTACCTATTAGGAGGGTAAAATGTCAGTGTTTGAAGACATACATAGTTTTGTCTGTTAGTTGTTGTCTTTCGGCTTATCCCGGTTAGGGGTCACCACAGCGGAACTCCGGTCCGCTAAGGTTTGGTAGTGGATTTTTACGTGCCGAGTTACCAGCCCTGACGCACAACCTTCAATGAAGGTATGCCCATTCAAGCATGCCTCCACACAG
This sequence comes from Protopterus annectens, assembly GCF_019279795.1. Lineage (NCBI taxonomy): Eukaryota > Metazoa > Chordata > Ceratodontiformes > Protopteridae > Protopterus > Protopterus annectens. Next base: position 789,163,469 of record NC_056746.1, read on the forward strand.
AAGACGCTCTAGCTGAGAATCGAATGGGACATCTTGCTGTGAGGCAACAATGCTACTGCAGCTCCACTACCACGGGTATTAAGTTAATAGGTTTTAGGGGGTATTTTGGGGGCTTTCAGTAAAACAAAAAGTTTTGGAAGATGTGACATAGACTCAAATGGATATGACAAGAAACAATTGTATAAAAGTTTAACCTGTCAAAACAGTGTATGCATGTGACACAAAAGGTGGAACTAGACATTTAACAAAAAGGTGTTGTACATAAAAGGTGAGAATAATAACTTTTTAATGCAGTGATGCTTTCTGTAATGTCTTTAAATGTCAACGGTTTCACAGATACAAAAAAGTAGTGAACTTGATTTAAAAAATGTAGAGTGCAAATAGCTATGTTACAGGAGACACAAGAACTGAACATGTGAGTTTCATAAAGGTTTTCAGGATGGTTATTAGCGGAATACCTGGGACAAATGAAAAGAGTAGTATTTATATTAATTGCACAATGAGTTCCAGTAGTGATAGAAGAGGATAAACAATTAATGGCAGATTTCTAGTGCTAACAGGCTGCTGGCAAGGGAGGAGAATTACACTGGCATGCATTTATATTCCACACAAAACTGGTATAATGGAGCTTAAGAAAATGCTGGGAGAAATAATCAGTTTTCAGCAAGGAATATTACTTGTAGGTGGGGACTGGAATGTGACTTGCAACAGTCAAGGTGTGCCTTGGGGGCCCAGAAGGGAAATTATAACAGAGGAGAGTAGTTTGAAGAAATTTACAAGAAAAATTGGCATGGAGATGTGAATTCATTAATAAGAGTTCGGAGTGAATTTGCATATTATTCCCCAAGATATAAAAACTGGGCTTGGTTAGACAGAATTTACATTTCACGGGAACATGTGCATTCAATTGAAGGCCTTGATGTGCACCCAATAACTGTTTCAGATCATGGGCCAGTAATTAAAAACACAGAGTAATGAAATAAAAATGAGACACTGGTGCTTTCCCACCTATCTGTTGAACAGAGAGGAATTTAAGGAATGGGTAGTGGAGATTATTCAGGAGCTATTAGAGAGGATAGAAATTTCTTCTGAAAATATAGCTAGGGAGTGGGATAAAATTAAAGTGGAGTTTAAAAGATTGGGTGGAACTAAAAGAATGGGATCTATGGTTATGCAGTAACAAGAACTATTTAGAGGGACTGACAATGGTTAAAGTATTGCAGAATAGAGGGGATCTCGGAGAACAAAAAGAGGTTCAGCTGCAGAATGCTAAGCAGAAAATAAGGGATTACCTCGATAATGTGTATGAGTTTAGAAAGATTGCTGTTAAGCAACGGTCTTTTGATTAATAGTAGAACAAAAACTTTTAGCACAATGACTCAGAAAGCAGAAAGGGCTGTCGCCAAGCTTCGGGAGCCTATAACAAGGAAGGTAACAAGAGTTCCTGTAGAAGTATTACAAATATTTCAGAAATCTTAAGTGATGAGATAAAAATTGTGATGCTTAACCAATCTACAGGAAAGTCCATAAGAGTAGATGGTATTCCTGTGAATGTTTGGAAGCTAGAAGGGAAAAGACTGATAAAGATTTGGAAGGCTTTAACAGTATTTTAAGAGGATGAGAAGTGTCCGACATCTTGGAAGAAAGCAGTGGTAGCTGTAATACATAAAGAGGGTGAAGATTGATTAGACCCAGCTTCATACAGGCCCATTTCAATACTTAACCATGATTATAAAGTGTTCCTGTCTATAATGGCTAAAAGAATGTCAAAAGTAATGCCAAGATTGACAGATATGGATCAGTGTGGTTTTGTGGATGGGAGTCAAACATTTGGCAACATCAACAGAACACTTATGGTCCAAAAAGAAGCAGAATGCAAGAAGATACCATTGTTTTTGGTGGGTCTTGATGCTGAGAAGGCATTTGACAGAGTAAGCTGGACTGTTATGAGCAGGACAATGGAAACATTTCCATTTCCTGAAAAAATTATAAGGTTGATTAGGAGGATATGTGAAAGATCAGAGGCAAAAATTAAAGTGGGGTCCTCTATGATAATTTGTGCTTGAGCAAACTAACCAGGCAGGGGTATCCTCTTTCACCTTTGTTTGCATTATGTTTAGAACCACTGGCAAAGAAAATAAGGGACTCAGAAATTCAAGGATATAATTGGTATGGTAGTCAAGAAAAGCTGGTTCTATTTGCAGATATTATTTTATACCTGGCAAAACCAGAAAGAAACATTACAGTATTGTGGAAGTTTTTGAGACAGTTTCAAATCTTTTCAGGATAACAAAATTAATGAAGCTAAAACAAAAGCAATAGTTGTAAAATGTGAGAGTGTTATGTGCCCACACACAAATTGGTTCAGCAATATCTGTATTTATGGGGACATGATAAAATGAAATATTTAGGATTATGGCTTAAAAATTATTATGGTTTGGCAGCTAAGGATATGTGGAAAGAGACTAAACAAAACATAATACAAAAACAGGAAATGGAAGCTTTGCGATACTGATAGTAAGATGCAAGCAGTCAAATAGTTTTTAGTCCCTTTAGGTCTTATACACGGGCAAGGCATCGTTTTTATCAACTGGGGCGAGGTTGTGGATAGCAATTAATAAAGAGCTAAAGGACTTTATCTGGGAGGGGAAGATGGCAAGATTCAAGTGGGGTAAGATAATTCTTCCAGCCAATTTGAAGGGTATTTCAGAGCTACATAGTTAAGGCTCCTGTACATAGCACAAGCAAAAAAATATTATTCAAAGTGGAGAAGGGATGATGATAAAACTGCATGGGGGGGGGGGGTTGCTCAAGAAACAAGGAGAGACTGGGATTTTGGATGCATGCCTTTAAGGAGAATAACAATAATCATACAGAATATTATATCAGTAAAGTAGTAGAAAGTATTCTAAAAACTAAGTCAACACAGGAATGGAGAAAGGAAATTCTGCTGATGGGGATGATTGCAATTAGGGTTATAGATAGTAGACAAGAGGGGGGCTGGAATTTATTGGAGAAAACTGGCAAAGGAACCAAAGTACTGGGAGCAAATAACTAGAGAGGGAAAGGTAATAGAATAGAAAGAAGCCAAGAATGTATTTGGTCTGCAAGTTAGAGATTGCCTTCCCTATCAAGGCTTGATATCAGAGTATAGACAAAACAGAAAGAAATAGGCTGCCCTAAATGAAAGTCCATCACTGGTAGAGTTTTTAGTAGAGTCTAGAACAGAAGCTGCCATTAAAAAGGAATAATTAGTAGAGCATATAAATATTGCATGATAACTGTAAGAATCAATCGGAGGAGGCTATAAAGGATTGGGAAGAGAGATTGGATAAGCAATTCACAAGGATGGGAGGATATATGTATGTCACCCAAATATGCAACAAAATCTAGAAAATTTTGGATTTTTGCTTGGAAATGTTTGCATAGGTATTTTTGTACCACCAGCAGACTCCAAAGAAATTTTCTTCTAGTAGCTGGAAAATGTTTGTGTAATGGGGGAGAGAGGTTACTGGGAACATACGTTTTAGGAGTGTAATGAGTTTGCAGACTGTAAATATTCCCTACAGATTGCCCTGTCAGAAATATTGGATGAGCAAATAGTATTGCTGCTGTTGTGACAGAAGACAAGAATTGGATTTATAATAATTTACAAGATATGAATAAAGTTTGAGTGTTAACTCTTTTCTTAAAGTTGAATAGGTACTCCATTTTAGAGAGTTCTAAATGCAATCATGTGAACCAGTGCATCTAGCATGCAAGGTTAGCAAAACAAAGCCCAATTTCCGTATATTTAATACAGCACTTAGAAGGTACAGATTGCTTACACACTCATTGGGTATTTTATCAATACAAGGGGTGTTCCAGAGAACTGTTTTTCATATAATTAAAGCCATGTAAGGTGTTGTAAGCATAATCTTAGTAATGGGATCAGACACAAAAATAGCATAAATGGCTGATGCAACATAATTTAAGTTAAGTAGATATAGCTGTACCCTGTAGAAACAATTACAGGGCAAACTGCAAAAACAAATGGAACCATAAATTCAAGCTTTACAGTAAAAGGAAGAAAGTTTTGATCAAAAGAAAGAGTAATTCCTGCTGAGTCTAATTATGGTGGCTTCCAAAAAAAAATTACTAAAAAAATGGAAATCAGTCTAAACCAACTGTACTGGAAGTAGTCAGTATAATAAGAGATAAACCAACTGTAATTGGATCTTTAGAAAAGGGTAGGAGCAAATTACATAGAAAAAGCTAGGAATTATGGGAACAATACATGCAGAATGTTTTGGAGGAGGAATGAGGTTTGAAGGAAGGCAGGAGTTGAATAAGCTGTGTAATGTTTGACAGTGACTGGATAGATTATAAGTGATGTATAATATTTCCAACTAAAAATGTCAGTATGATTTGTTTTCGTTTATATAAATGTATGTTTGCCTGTGCCATAAGTGATAATTTAATAAAGATGTTTCTTTTTAAAAACCTGGAAATTTTTGGAAAAATTCAGGCAGAAATATGCTTTGGAGCAGCAATTAGGTTTAAGAGAAGGCAGCCACTGAATACTTTATATAATATTGCTTAGATTATAGGATACATAATATATGTGATGTATGATGCTTGTAAATGTAAACTTGTTATTATGGTTAGATTGCTTTTATGTAAATGTAAGTTTGCCTGTGTCACAAGTGATAATTCAATAAAGGTGTTAGAGTAGTTCCCAGAATAATAGAGTCCATCATCATTGAAATAAAGAATTCAGTAGCTTAAAGTCCACCAAAGCCAAGTTTGAGGATAAAGTAGCTATCCAAGCTGAAGACTATCACAAGGCCTTGTTCAGTTATGTCCATAATCTCAGAAGCGCAATGCACTGAGCAGGTTGTGAATGATATCCACAATGAGGCTAAAGATCTAGTGAACCTATTGGATAATAGTCACCTCTAACTTTGCCCCCGTCTCCCCTACATCAGCCCTACAAGATTTACCTGAAACTGTCTCATCTGCAACTTTCAGAAGACCAAGTCCTAAAATTGCTATCAAAAGCTAAAAATACTTAATTGATGGGTCATTACAATGTCCCTGGATGCATCTTAAATTGCACGAAGCATGAATTAGCCACACCTCACCAATGCTGTTTAACCTCAGCCACCATACAGGTTTTGTATGAAGCAAATAAATAACAGCTGCAGTAATTCCCCTGCATAATGGGAGGACCTTCCACAGACTTGGACAGTTGCAGACCTGCAAATCTAAACAGCCTCATTCATGTGCCTAGTCATGGAAAGACTTGTGGAACTAATCGGTAAGGATATAGGGGAAGGCCTTGATAAGATACAAAGGATATAGGGGACTTCCAGACAAGCTGTCTCAGTGTGAATTTGTCAAGGGCAGGTTATGCTTGAAAAATTCACAACAGTACACACAGTATCATTCTGGTCAAAGCTTTTGACATGACCCCTCACTCGGGCATAGTTGAAAATTTAAATAAACTTGGAGTAAACTGCTGCATCACTCACTGGATTGCCATCTGGCTCATATAGGATGCAGGAGATCAGAATACGGGAAGCAGCCTCCACAGAGAGACCAGTCACCAGTGAAGTACCCCAGGGGTTCTGTACTGGGACCGCCCCTGTTTAGCATCTACTCTAAAGTAAAATCCAGTATCAAAGGGCTCTGGCTGAGTTGACTCCTAATTTAGTCATTGAATCCTCACATGACTTAGCCATCCTTTAGGAAGGTTTATCCCAAGTAAATTACTGTTATAATCGTAGACTGAAAGTAAATGCCAAATAATGCATTGTCATGTCCTTTGGGAAGTCATCTGCCCTAGGGAACTACCATATTGATAATATGCCACTAAGAGTTGACCTGTGTGAACAGTGACCTGACTTTTGACCAACATGTGTCCATTGTCATAAGAAAGTCCTTCTACGTTATTCAACAAAGGGATTGTGTTTTGATCTAGGGGATGTCACTGTCCTTTGCTCAACCCTTATTAGGCCAGTCATTGAGTGTAATTCCCCTTTGGCATGTATCTGTCCCGACACATCAAACAACTGGAGTTCTCACAGTGATAACTTACTAAAAGGATAGAAGGCGTAAACTGTGTCCTTCATGGACCAACTCAAAGCACTGTCACTATACTCCGTATCTTAGACTGCTTAGAGGTGACGTGCAAGTCAGATGGCATTGGAAGTACTCTGTCTAGGGATCTCAACCTCTTGCAACATCAGCAGTATGGTTTGGAGGGACAGGTATATCTTGCAGAGGATACCACTGCTTTGGAACAGACTCCCCATCCAAATAAAATGAAGCTCATCCTTGTCCATACTCGGGTGCACCCTGGATCTGTGACTGAAAAGTAGAAAATCTACCCAGAACTACTCCCTGTTCTACTAATGGACAGTTGGCAGCTTCTAAATGCTTTGTCATGCTTGAGGCCCAACTTATCTATGGTATGATCCCATTTATTCTCACTGTGTGTAATGTGTAATTATCGACCATGGGATGGGTAAGGCCAGTCTAACACCAAACAAGATAGGTTAATTCAAGTGCCAAAAGGGAAATTGGCTAGGCTTAAAATGGCCTGTAAGGGCAGCTAGCCTAGTTCATGCCCATGAACATTTGAAAATTGAGAAGTACATGGACCATAATCTGTGTTGTTAGATAGATTTGAAAAATGACCTCAGAAATCTGACCTGTTATGCAAATAAAATAACACGGGCAGAAGATGCTCTGGCATTGTAGAATTTTCTAGGAATTATGCAATTTCTTTTATAGAGTTCACATAATTTGTTTGAGATAATTATAACTCTAAGAAAGTTATTAGAGCAAAATTTTGCCTGGGGTGAACTTTAAGCAAGAGAAGAAATTTGAAATCCCTAAGAAACTACAGATGCTGCAGCATTACAGTACTGTGATGTAAACTAATTGTGTTGCATGTCGATACCAATCAGAATGGTGTAGAAACTATGATCATACAAGACAGTAGATCAGTTGTCTTTGCATCAGAAGCATTTCAAGGTGCAGAAAAGGTAATATGAAAGCTAGATTAGTTTCAGTGAGTTCCATTCCTTCAAAACGGTTCCACTGAAAACTACTTTTAGCAAACCTGACTTTGTCCTTTCCCTTAATGTAGTGCAACTACAGAATTGTACTAACTTAAGGAGGTGTGAGTGGTTCCCCACATACAGAGTATGCAGGGGATTTGCCCCCTGAAAAAATAAGCTTTAATTTTGGTCTGCTGAAAGTGGCTTTCAATTTAATCATTTCACGGAAATGGTTCTGTCTCCATTTTCCATCTGTAAGTGTAGGTAAATACCAGAAGTGATGCGTTCAGGAATAAAATCAAGCATTTACCAGTAATGTATGGATGTGAGAAATTCAATGACTGAAAGAGTTCAGGTATAAACCAATCTCAGAACCTGCAAAACACATTCAAAACTTGTTTATCTGAAGCTGTTGTTTTCACTTTGTTCTTCGTGTTTCACTGTTGCAGTCATCACATTTGCATTATCCCTGCAGCCCTCACCCGACCTGAATACCAGAGGCTTAGTATTTATGCGTCGGTTGCTGTTGCTTCAGGACTGATGTCAGGTAGTCAGTAGTATAAAGTAAGGCAGCCGATGCCATTACATCATTCTTTCTTGCCATGGAGCCCGAAGCAGAAGCAGTTCGCACAAGTGCCGGTCGGCCGCTACCTGAGTTTTGTCTACCGAATTGAAGCTGAAGTCTTCTAAAGCCAAGTACCCTGTTGGGGATCCTTTTTTCTTGCACTAACGGATGTCAGAAAAAGTTAACAATTGTCTCGCTTGTGGAAAGCAAATTCTACACCTAGACTTTCATTCTTACTGCGTCACTGTCGCTTCTGTGCTTTGTTCAGTGCCAGAACTATCCATTGTTGGGCCCTTATTTTAGCTAGATATTTTCGCTTACAGTCCTCTAACTCCAATATGGCTTCAATAAGCCATCCGACAGCAGATCTTCCGAAAAAACATCAAGATGACAGAGACAGACCACACAGGTCCAAACTTACCAACGATGCTCCCGTTAGGCTAGTCATCAGTTCTCCAGTCCTCAGTGAGGCACTTTCACAGCCCCTGATGCCCGCTTCTGTGGATTCGCAGGCCACTACCGAGACACTATCGGAGTCTGGTATGCTGTAAATCTCTTCTTCGACTAAGGATCCTGCGGTAGTCTCTACCTTGGGTGGGTCCAGACCTGCTGAGCAGGCACCGGCTTCTGAGGAAGTCCTTCGCACTACCGATTCTCGACACAAACCGTCATCTTCTTTCACGACTACCGTTCTTTCGAAAATGTCCGAGTTTCTTTGGCACAGGGTACGAACCACACCCAAAAAAAGATGACCCAGTCTTGGGCACCTACTTCCTTGCCTCAGTGTCAAATGCTTAAAATGGCGGAAGACCTTATGCTGATCAGGGGAAGCCAAGCTACCCCCTCCAAAAGGAAGAGAGATCTGCCCCCTGTAGTTTTGTCTGAACAAGAGTTAGATACTCTGATGCATCTGAATATGATGACATGCAACCCCTCTCTACTTATGAGGATTCTGATGCAGAGGATTCCATCCCTTCAGCCTCTCCCCCAGAGGATTTTTCTTTTGGGGAAACCCTTCATACCTTAAGGGAGCATTTCCAAAGGGAGAGTCAGGACTACCCTCAGTCTAAAAAGAGACTCTGGGAATTCTTAGATCTTCCACAACACAGATCCTTGGCCATCCCCCCAGTCCTGGATGTTGTGGAGGATGTTTTCCTGGAATCTAGCTTGACACTTGACACCCTTCCTCCTGCACCCAGAAAACCAGACAGGTACTACAGAGTCCGTGACTCACACACCTTTCTTTTTAAAAATCCTACTGCTGACCCTGAGGTAATTTCTCAAGGGCCTAAAGGGATTAAGGCAACCTCTGCTAAGAATCCCCCCCCCACCCCCAGATAGGGATTCCCGAGCACTAGACAGATGGGGTAAAAAAAAGTATACACCTCATCTACTCTTGGTATTCGAGCACTAAATTGTCAGTTCCATATGCTAGAATTTCGGCAACATACCCTGGAACTCCTCAAACAAAAAATGTCTTCCTTTCCTGCTTGTGCAGAATCTAAAGAGTTGAGACTTAATGCATTCTGCAGGTCAAGTAACTAAACACACCTTGCACTGTGGTTTTGATGCCCTAGAAGCTTTTTGCAGGGCAGCAGTCACCAGATCTCTCCTTAGAAGGCATGCATGGCTTAAGGAACAGCCCTTGCCAGACCATGTCAAATCTAAATTGTTGGATGCCCCCTTGCACGACGACAACTTATTTGGCACTAAGGCAGAAGAGGTCTTAAAAAGATGGAAGAAAAAGCAAAATCTGTTCAGACAGTTAAGGATTTCTTACAGATTCAGCCACCCAGGTTCAGCAGACATTGTCCCACCAAGCACTGGTCCTTTCCGGCTCCCACTAGGCTGGTTCAGCTCAGACCCTGGGGAACCAGACTCCCCAGACAGCAGCCACAGGGAATGCAGAGATATAAGCAGTCGACTACCTCCACTACAAAGCCAGGGAGATGTAAGCCACCCCCTTATGGTAAGAACTCACAATGACTCTCCTCCCCCACCCCCTCCCTCAGCCCACCTTCACTTTACCCCTAGGAGGAAAACTCTGCTTTCACTCGAGCACCTGGACCACCATTACCAAGGACCACTGGATTCTCAACTTAGTGTCCCAGGGATACATATTTTCTTTCCACACCCTTCCAACTCCAAAAGGGTTCCCAGATCTACCTTCAAACAAGTGGGCAGAGTTGCAAAAGCAAGTCATTTCCCTGCTCTCTATGTGGGCAGTAGAGCATGTTCCTGCAGAACTGAAAGGCCAAAGGTTTCTACTCCAGACTTTTTCTAGTACCCAGAAAAAGAGGGCACCTGGCACCCCATCCTCGATCTATCCATTCTAAACACTTTCCTGGTGATCCCAAAATTCAAAATGCTCACCCTCCAACAGCTGCTACCCATGCTGTCCAAGGATGCTTGGCTAGCCACCCTAGATCTAAAAGAGGCCTACCTCCACATTCTTATCAGGGAATCATGCAGGAAATATCTCCGTGTCAGGGCAGGATCTCAGCACTTTTATTTCTTTTTACTTCCCTTTGGCTTATCTACTGCTCCCAGAGTTTTCAGAAAATGTCTGGCTCCAGCCATTGCCTTTTGCAGACAAAGGAATATCCAGATTTACCCATACTTGGACGACTGCCTAATTCAGGCAGACAGCCAGGAAAAGTTGCTCAAGCACCTGGCCTTTGTAAAGTCCCTACTAACCTCCCTAGGGTACACAGTCAATGAAAAGAAATCCAAACAGGTGCCTACCCAAAGAATTGTATTCCTGGGAGCAAGCCTGGACACAGCATCCCAGATGGCATTCCTTATATCAGAAAAGCAAACTTTCCTGACAGCCTACTTCTCTCAACTAGCCACCAGACCCCAGCTATCTGCAAGGAAAATCCTGCAAGCTCTGGGGTTCATGGCATCTTGCATACTACTCATTCCATATGCCAGACTGCATATAAGGAATCTTCAGTGGTACCTAAAAAGCCTTTGGTGTCAACACTCAAAAGACCTGGAGACTTCTTATACAAAAGATTTTCTTTGGTGGGCAACAGCATGCTCCCGCAACAAGGGACTACTTTTCTCACCACCCCCCACCGCCCAGACCCCCACCACAGATGCATCAGACTATGCCTGGGGTGCATACCTAGATGGCAGGTGCATACAGGGCCATTGGAGCCCACATCAAATCCATCTGCACATCAGCCAAAAAGAGATGATGGCTGTCCAGCATGCCTTGATAGCTTTTAAGTCCCTTCTCTCCCCAGGGGCTCTACTAATCAAAACAGACAACACCACTGTGATGTGGTATATCAACAAGCAGGGTGGGACTCACTCCTACCCTCTATGCAGGCTGGCCATGACCCTTTGGCACACAGCCCCTGCCATGCAACTCCACCTGTTAGCACAATTCCTACCAGGTTCTCTCAACTCTCTGGCAGACCACTTAAGCAGAAATCTTCTGGACCCACACGAGTGGCAGCTAAATAGAGGAACCTTCACCCTAATAACTCAGAAATGGGGCACCCCAAACGTAGACCTCTTTGCCTCCCACACCAACCATCAGCTCAGCAATTTCTGCATCAGGGAGCATCACTGCATGGCTTGGAAAGTGGATGCCCTGTCCTTCCCCTGGGTCAATCTATCGGTCTATGCCTTTCCTCCACTACCTGTCATCCCCTTTGATCAAACAGTTCCTAAGAGGGGCTAGCAACTTGAGGCAACCCAGAAGAGCACCGACCCCAACTTGGGACCTTATCTTTGTGTTGGAAAAGCTCACACCCTGCCCCCCCCCCCCTCCTTCGAACCAGCTTCTTCGGCAGAGCTAAAATCTCTCTCCTGGAAGACCACTTTCCTTTTGGCCATCACTTCAGCTAGAAGAGTCTCCGAGCTGCAAGCACTCATGGCTGTGGAACCCTTCATCATCTTCCATACTGACAGGGTATTCCTCAGGGCTAACCCATCCTTCATGCCCAAGGTGGTGTCCAGTGTGGCTCTCAACCAATCAATTCATTTGCCCACCTTTTTTCCTAATCCCCAGAACAGGGGGGGGAAAGGATCCTGCAGTCTCTAGATGTGCGCAGACAGCTCAGATTCTATCTAGACACAGGACTAAATCCTTCAAAAAGTCTGATTAATTGCTGGTTAGCTTTGCTACAGGGGCAGAAAACAAAGCCATCTCCAAACAAACCATTTCCAAATGGATAGTGCACTGCATCCATTTCTGCTACAAACAACAGGGAAAGCCTCCCTGTAAGGGGGTCAGGACTCTGTCCACCAGAGCACACTACACCTCTGCAGCGCTCTTCAGAGGAGTCCCCAGCAGGGACATCCTGGCTGCTGCCACCTGGATATCTGTTCACACCTTTACCAACCATTACCATCTGCCTCTCTACTCCAAATCCAGGACAAGGTTTGCCTCTGCAGTCTTGCAGGGCATCCTAACCAGCCCCCTAGTTTCCTTGACTGCCTCCACCCATTTCCTCAGCTTTGGGAATCAACCCAAATGTCATGACTGCAACAGTGAAACATGAAGAACATAGTAAAGTTGTGTACATTTACCATAAATGTAGATGTTCGAGTGTATTCACTGTTGCAGTCCTGGTTTCCCTCCCTCCATCCCCCTTTTTCTCTTTCCTTACAAGGGACATATTGGTATTTACTTTCTACTGGTGGGGTTCTTCCACCATAACCTGGCTCCTACTTGGGGGCTCCTGACAGGTTAGAGCAAGAAAAACAGATGTAATGGCGTTTGTTACCTTACTTTATACTACTGACGACCTGACATCAGTCCTAAATCGACAGCAACCGACACAGAAATACTAAGCCTTTGGTTTCAGGCTGGCCGAGGGCTACCCTGGCTGGGATAACCCAAACGTGATGACTGCAACAGTGAATACACTCAAACATCTACATTTATGGTAAGTGTACACAACGATGCTGTCTTAAACCTATTGGAATAAGGATCCAGTACGGATCCATCTCTGCTGCATTTTCCAGCATCTGATCCAAGCTTCTCCCCTACCCATAATGCCTCTGTCTCCCTCTGTCCCCAGATCTCGTTTGCCGATCGTGATAATAAGGAGCTTGGTTTATAGCTCCATGCTTCCTCAGTTTTAAACTTCTTTTTCAGTAAGTAAATCTTTTTTGTTTTACTCTTTAATCCTCTATCACCTACCCTATCCCCGTGTGCTAGTTCATCAGTTTCTTACAAAAGAAAAAAGTATCTCCCCCTTCCTGCCTTTCTTTCTCCCTTTCTAGTGTGTGTGGGTGTTTTCCTGTAGCCATGGCAGAGCCATCCAAACCAAGCTTCAGGAAATGTGATGAATGTGGCCACAGGCTGCCCCCTCTGATACATACGTACGTACGTGCATACATACAAACAAATATATCAAGCATGGGCATTAATGCCCTTCTTGTTTGCCAATATACCAAAACACTTGTTCCCATAATTGCCCAGGCTGTACTTAAAAATATCTAAACTAGTATTTGCTTTAATGTAATTTGGTAGTCTGTTCCATGCATCAGCTACTCTGTCAGAGAACCAATTAGTACACTTCTCATTCATATAGTCTCTTCTATATTGGTTGTCTGATGATTCCCTTGTGTGTCTTATGTCTAGGGGATCAGCATTTAGAGACTTTCTGCTCAATCTGCATGGGTTTCAACCCCCACGCGTTGATCCACAGGAGGACAAGTTGATTCTGAAGGACCTCCTTCCTTCAGAGGCAGAGGTCCCCTCTACCCCTTCTGCCCCAACGTCTGGGAGTCAACCTCCCTCTAAAGTCTGGAAACAGGGAGAAGGCTCATTCCAAGGACTGAAACCGGCCTAAAAAGTCGTTCCCTGACAACACTTCCCTTGATGGACCTTTGACAAGGTCCCATCCGGATCCGTCCCAAGACTCGCCTCGGCTCCGGTCTCCGCGTTTTTCGCCGGAGATTTCCCAAGGCCGTTCCCCTCTTTCTGCCTCCCCATGGCATCACTCCAGACCTGGGTTGGTGGTTTTCTCCATCCAGTCCACTCATAGTCTTTCTGAAGCCAAAGTGGACAGGTTGATGCGGAGGTTTATCCGGACCCAGATCCAGATGGGAGTCTTGCCTGCTTTCTCCCCCTCCAGGGCTGGGAGCATACACTCTGCTTTTCTTGCTCCTTCTCTGATCTGACCCCCAGTTTTGTAGTCATCGGGTCTGGGGTTTCCTGGCATTGGGGAGGTCTACGCCAATGGTCCTTTGTACCTTGATACCGACCATTCCCCCTGAGTAGCTCAGCTCCAACCCTTTCGGAGCCATCCAACTCTCTGAGCTGTAATCTCGGCACTGGATCCGAAGGGATGGTGTCAGTTTTGAGGTTTTTGGAGTTGCCCTTCCATTCAGAGTCTTGGCACCTGGAGGCTCGGATCCAGCTCCCCCTTCGGTCCAGGGAGCAGCAGATCTGATTTTACTCTCCCTTGCTACTGGGGCTCATTCACCCTCTGCTTTTGATGTGGTACAGAGGGTTCTCTTGGCTCCGTTGAGACCCCTGATGCTGTCTTCCTCTGAGTCCATCCTGGTTCCCTCTCTTTCTTGCCTAGAGTCCACAATCCTGCCCCCTCAGGGACAGCCTGTTGCTACTCCACCCCAGAATGTTCCCCTCCCCGGGAGCTTCTTGAGATTTCAGGGTCCACCCCAGAAACTCGCCCAGAGGAGCTCCCTTGGAAGCATACATGCAAAAGGAGGCACTTGGACTCCCCACCAGAATCCCTCACAGAAGACACCAACTTGGAGGAAGGGGAGGGTTTCTCCGGTCACCCCCAAAGGATGTCTCCTTCGGAGCCATCATGGAAATCTGCACCAGCGTGGGGGATGGTCTACCCAAAAACCCAACCCAGGCGAGTTGGTGTTCCTGGAGGCGTTTGGCATAAAGCCCTCTACCTCCTGGGTATCCCCTCTTGCTGATCCTCTCTTAGTCCTCATTTCATCCAGGGCATGGAAGCAGCCTGCTCGGTGGAGCCGTTCCCCAAGCTCCCGGCAAAGTTTTCAGCATCCTGTCTGACAAGCAACACTGGTCGAAGGGATCCCCGGTAAATGCCATGATGGTTGCAACAGCCACCAAGAAAGAACTTGCTCAGGAGAGTTCTTCAGTCCATCTGCCGGACCGAGAGTTGCAGGCCATGGATCATTTTGAGATGCGGACTTGTGCCTCAGCCCCATTTGCTTTGCGCATGCTGAATTATATGGCACATGTCATCAGACTGTAGCAGGACCTGGACAAGGAGGTCGTTGAGTCTGCCCCAGGGTCCATGTCAGCGGAGAAGGTGTTCTCCTCCCATATGCCCACCCTTACCGCCGTTTCCAGTACTTCCATGAGGCTCCTGTCACGTGCAACTAAAGGCGCCTCTAGGGCAGACAAAACAGGCATAGCCATCAGGTGCACCATGCATGGCTCCGGCTTTGTGCTTTCTGTGAGCCCTTCAAGGTGTAATTTACAAATTCCTCCTTTGACAGTTCACACTCTGTGGTAAGACCATTAGAGACATTTGGTCCAGAGAGAGAAAGACTGGAAGACCCTGTCTGCCTTCGGGATTCACTTCTTAACCCCGCAACGATCCTTTTGCAGGAATCAGCGTGCGGTGAAGATGATGTGGTTCCGAAAGTCTCAGGGTTTTTCCCATGACACACTGGACTCGTCTTCCCTCAGAGGCAAAGGGGGATACGATAGACACTGCCCTCATGGCAGAGGGGTCCCGAGGAACCAAGGCTCTCAGGATTCGCTCCCAGACAGACCCTTGCAGCAGCCCTGAATGGTTGCCTGAGTGTTCATCTCTGGAGGCAGTCGGGGGGCATTTTACTCTTCACCCGACAGCCTTCTCTCACAGACGATCATTGGGTGTTGCAAATCATATACAGAGGATATTCAGTAACCTTCCTTCACCCCCTAGTCCCCCCAAAACATCTCCCGGACATCCCACCCATGCAATGGAAGCAGGCAACAGTAGAAATTTTCAGGCTGCTTGAAAAGCGAGTCATCCAACTCTTCCCCCCAGACCAATCCCGATCAGGCATCTATTCCAGGTTTTTTTTAGTACCAAAGAAAATGGAAGACTTAAGACCCATCCTGGATCTTTCAACCTTAAACATGTCAGTTGCCAAAACAAAGTTTCGGATTGTCACGCTAAGCCATTCTGCCGATGAACCACTGCACGTGCTCTGTGGACCTCCAAGACGCACATTATCACATCAAGATGCACAGACGTTCTCGGAGGTTCATCTGCTTTTGGCTGGGAGCCAGTCATTATCAGTTCAGAGTGCTCCCCTTTGGGCTCACCACTGCCCCCAGGGAGTTCACCAACATGATGGCAGTACTGGCGGCTCACCTGCGTCTAAAGGGGTTCCAGGTCTTCCCCTATCTGGACGACTGGCTCCTTTCCGCTCCCTCCAAGCATCTTGTGTGTCAAGCTAGGAATCTCCTTCTCAAGACCGCTCAGCACCTCGGTATAACAATCAATCTCAACAAGTCCCAATTAATACCAGTTCAAGATTACATTGGGGCTCGCTTAGATACTATACAGAGCAAGGCATTCCTAACTCCAGACAAACTGTTATCCTTCCAACATCATGTCAGTTGCATTATTCAAACAGTGTGTCCCCCCTGCGGATTCAGTTCTTTCAGCATTGGGATGCATGGCAGCTAAGATTACCCTCATTCCAACGGCTCGCCTCCACATGAGGGTTCTCCAATGGACTCTGGCAGTCCAGTCTTTCTTGGTAAACCTGCCCTTATCTCACCTGGTTTGGTTGTCTTGAGCTTGCAGGGATTCGCTTCTCTGGTGGCTTCAGTCCCTGGATCTCCTTTAAGGCTGTTGATTTATTCTTCCCGCCCTGGTGACCACTGTCGCCACCTTGCTTGGGGGGAGGGGGCATCGCATGGGAAGGACAGTCCAAGGCACATGGCCTTCCCTGGAGACCCATCTGCACATCAGTGTCCTGGAGATGAGGGCAGTGCTGTTAGCGTTGCAAGCTCTACATGCCCATTTTCCCCAAGGGATAATTGCCATCCAGACAAACAATACGTCTGTAGTCTGGTACATCAGTAAACCGGAGGAACCAGATCTTACCCCATTTGTCGTGAAACTATGAGGCTGTGGGAGTGTGCAGTCTCTGGCTGATTTCTGGTGGCAACACGCATTCCAGGGACGTCCAACATATACTGGGAGACAAGCTCAGCAGATCTGTCCTGATGCTTTACAAGTGGTCTCTGAATCCTTCAGTAGCAGAACAGATCTATCTAAAGTGGGGTCCGCCTTACTGCGATCTCTTCGCCTCTCCTTCTAATGTGAAGTGCAGCAAGTATTTCACTCTGAACCCCCTTCTGTGGGAGTACCCAGAGATGCTCTAGTTCAGGCTTGACTCTCCAGTCTACTGTATGCCTACCCTCCACTCCCTCTAATCCTGAAATTCATTCAGAAAGCTTGATGGCTGGGGAGCTTTAGTGATCCTCATTGCCCCCTTCTGGGCTCGCCAAGTTTGGTTCCCTTCTCTGTGGTCTCATGCAATGTGTCCTTCTTGGGTACTAGATCTGGTCCTGAATCTGATCACACATCCCTCAAGGATCCCACACCCAGATTTAGTCAGCCTGAAGCTCACGGTGTGGCTGCTCCAGTTCCAGTGATAGTTAAGACTCTCGAGCTGTCTTCTCCAGTCAAGAAGATTTTGGTAGCAGCTCACAAGTCTTCCACCAGGGAGGTCTGTTCCAGTAAGTGGAGGCGTTTTTCCGTATGGGCTTCTCAACCTGATCTGGACCCTTTTTATTGCTCCAGTCCCTGCCATTTTGGAGTTTTTGGCATATTTCTTCAATCATGGTGCTAGTTTTTCCACAGTAAATGTGCAATTGGTAGTGATATCCAATTTTCACATAGGAGAGAATTCGGCTTCTTTGGCTTCTTCCAAACTTTTTAAAGCCTTTTTGAAAGGCACATTTTACTTCAGCCTCCAGTCAAGGACCCAGCGCCCTCTTGGGATCTACCTTAGTTCTACAGGTTTTGGTTTCTCCCCCTTTTGAACCTCCAGCTGCATTTGACTTACAGTTCCTGTCTTGGAAGACTGCTTTACTGGTCGCTATTTCCTCGGCCAAGAGAGTTTCGGAGATCCTCATCTGTCAAACTCCCTTACATGGTGTTTCATAAAGATAGGGTTTCTGTAAGAACGAATCCTTCATTCCTTCCAAAAGTGGCATCATAATCTAACATTAACCAGGTCATCAATCTCTGTCTTCTTTCCCAATTTTCAGAATAAGGGAGAATATAAATTGCACTTACTTGATGTTCACAGACAGCTGCGTTTCTATTTACATAGAACAAAATCCTTTCATAAGTCTAATCAGCTTTTTGT
The DNA here is from genome assembly GCF_019279795.1 of Protopterus annectens. Classification (NCBI taxonomy): domain Eukaryota; kingdom Metazoa; phylum Chordata; order Ceratodontiformes; family Protopteridae; genus Protopterus; species Protopterus annectens. Next base: position 789,181,430 of record NC_056746.1, read on the forward strand.
TTCCTTTTCTTAGGAAAACCAGTATCCAAGGTAACTATTGCTCATTGTATCTCTGAGTGCATTACATTGGCCTATTGAACCAAAGGTTTATCCCCACCTCGGCATGTCAGGGTGCATTCTACCAGGGCTGTAGCTACGTCTGCAGCTTTTTGGTCTAGGGTTTCCTTAGTTGACATTTGCTCAGCAGCTACTTGGTCGTCATCACATACGTTCATGTCTCATTACAAGTTGGATCTCCTTTCTAGAGGCAGGGCATCCTTTGGCTCAGCTGTGCTCCAGAACATCCTTCCATGAGGACCTCCAAGGGTTCATTGGTAGCTGGGGACTCTGTCCCACAGGTTCATAGGTTCATACTAGGCTATCTGCCCTAGGGCATTTATAAGCCTAGCCAGAATGTGTTTGGCTTTCGCCACCCATTTTAAATTTATTTTGCTATGCCCTTTTTCGAGGTTAGTATACTGTGGCTCTGTCTAACAGTGAGACAGAAGTGATACCCGGGGTAAACCTACGATCTCCCATCCACTCATCAAGATTCCTCTTGAAGAGAGTCAATGAGGGACTCTGCCTAACCTGGACTGGGATTTTATTCCAGAGTGAAGGGAGCCTCTGGGTTATGAATCTGTCCCTCCAGCATGTCCTATTTATTTCAGTGCTGAGGTTCAAGTCTCTGTAGCGTAGCTCGATGGGATTTGCATTTTCTGAGGTGCAGCATGTCCATTAATTCCGGGTTGGACATGGCTTTATACGTCAGGCACAGATCGCCTCTGAACAGGCGGTATGCCACTGAGTAGAGCTGGAGTTTCTTTAACCGGGCAGCATATGGCATCTGTTTGAGCCCTTTGATCCTCTTGGTGAGGTACTTTTGGGGTCTTTCCAGTTGCTGCAGGTGTCTGGTGTAAGGTACATCCCAAAAGGGGCATTTTACTCAATTATGGGCCTGATGAGGGATGAGTAAAGAGGCACAATGACCTCCCCTGATCTAGATGTGAATACCTTCATGATTAGGTGGGCTATATAAAATGTTTTTCTAACCACTTTGGCCACATGGTTGTCAAATGATTGCTATCAGCTTGGGTCCCCAGGTCCCTAATTACTTCTGTACTTAATGGATTACCACCTATGTGGTAATTTGTGGGCACTTTGTTTTTGCCAAAGGGGATGACTATACACTTTTTGGCATTTAGCTTGAGGCCATGGCTCTGGCACCAGTTGTCTGTTTCTATGAAGCCCTTTCGGAGGATGCTTGTGTCGGCTGGAGAGTCTATTACGGCGCCCAGTTTGCAGTCATCTGCGAACTTGGTCAGCCACAGTCCTTCCGTGTTGGCCTGTACCTCCGAAATATATACCGAACAAGAGGTCCCAGGACTGAGCCTTGTGGGACACCACTTGTAACTGGTTTGGAGTCTGACATGGCTCCAGCAATTCTAACCATGTGGGTTCTGTCCTTGAGCCAGTTTGCAATCCATCTAGTGACATAGGGGTTTATATTTAAGCTGGTGAGCGTATCTATAATGCCCGAGTGGGGTATTGTATCGAAGGCTTTGCGAGGTCCAGGTAGGCTGTGTGGACCACCTTCCCCTCGTCAATGGCCTTGGTGACTGTTTCAAAGAAATCAACCAGGTTTAAGAGGCAGGATCTGCCCTTAACAAAGCCGAACTGGGTAGGATCCAGTGTCTGTAGGTCCCCAATATCTTTATTTATGAGGTCCATGATGATCCTTTCCATAGCTTTGCAGACCAAGCTAGTCAGGCTTACGGGGCGATAGTTTCCAGGATCTGTTGAGGCACCACCTTTATGGAGTGGGACCACTGTTGCTGTACGCCACTCTTTGGGCACATATCCTGTAGTAAGGCTGAGATTGAACAGTAGTTTTATGTTTGGGTTTAGCTCTTCTTGGAGTTCATGTAGGATGCAGCCCGGGACACCGTCTGGTCCCATTGATGCTGTGTTTTTTGCTTTGGTGAGGGCGGCTCTTACCTGAGCATCTGAGATGTCAGGGGGGCAGCACTCTGCTGGGATAGATATTTGCCCTTTTGGTGGGGAGAAGTTTGCGCTGAACCTGTCCGCTAGGATGTTGGCAATGTCTGTGGGTTCAGTGTATTTTTTGTCATTTTGGACTAATTCTGAGCATATCTGGGAATTACCACCCAGGTTCCTAACATAACTAAAGAAAGCCTTGTGATTATCCTTAGTGTCCTGTGCAATTTTTCTCTCGAAGCTGGCCTTAGACAATTTTATGAGTGCCCGTAGTTTTTTGCTAATACTGATCAGTGATGCCTTCCCTTTTTGGGATTTTGCTCTATCATTTAGTAGCTTCCTCCTCCTATTGTATAGTTTGTTTATGGCTGGGGTCCACCAGACAGGACGTCTGCCTTTGGAGGATTGGGTCTTGGTTTTATTTGGGATCGCATGATCCATGCATTCCTGAAGGTGTTCATAGAATGCGTTTATAAAGGATTCTGCGGTCTGGGCCGTATTTTCCACAGACCCGGGGGCTTTGAAGGATTCCACCTCGGTTTTGAGGAGTGTGAAATTTGCTTTAGAGAAGTTTTTCACTGTGGTTTTCTGGGCAGGGGGTGGGGTCGGGATGAGGGATACACTTCTGGTCTGGAGCATAGAGTCCCCATGTTGGTGATGGTCAGGTCCAGTATGTTTTCCCCTCTTGTGGGAGTGGTAACGTAGCATTTGAGTTTATAAATTCTAGGAACCTTTGGGCTAGGGTGTTGGAGCTAGAGTAATGCTCCCAGTCTATGTTTGGGTAGTTGAAGTCGCCCAATATAATGGTGTTTGGAGAGACCTTCATATTTTCCAGTGTTCTCAGAAAGGCCGAGTGGGGTTCCTGGGTTTGGGAGGGTGGTCTGTAGCAGGCTATAAACTGGAAGGCAGTTTTACCCACTGTTAGTTGCACATGGATAGTCTCTGATGCTTCGTGCTTTGCCAACAACCTGGAGGTGTGGGTATCTTTGATGAATATCGATACTCCCCCTCCTTTTGTGGTTCGGTCCAAGTTTTGGGGCCGAAAAGCATGGTATGAGGTATAACCTGGTAGTGCTGGGGTGCTCTCGGGAGCACTGAGCCAGGTTTCTGTTACTGCACAGATATCGATGTTCTCCATGCTAAGGAGAATTTCGAGTGCGTGCATCTTGAGGTTTAGACTTCTGGCGTTGAGTAGCATTACTCTTAGTTTCTTATCCCTTGTGATACCTATGGAGGTGGGTTTGTCTTTTGAGCCTTGCCTAAAAAGGCAGTATGGGGGAGCAAGAGCCTTTGCCAATATCCGAAAGCCCAGGGGTGACAGGTGGAAGCCGTCCCTAGCGAAGCATCGTGGCTTGTCGAGCATATCATCCCAAGCTGACAGGCATTGGATCCCCTTTGAATGACACCAGTACTTAAGCCAATTGTTGAAATTGATCATCTTGTCTTCATATTGTGGCATCATTCTTGGTGACGGTAAGATGCTACTCAAGGTCAGGGTCATACCGGCCTGGGCTACATGCTCAGAGAGCTCCTTTATGTCTCTTTTCATGTAGTCCAGGGAGGTACGTCTCAGGTCATTCACACCAGCATGGACAATGACTGAGTCATATTTGTACTTGCCTTGGAGTGACCTGAGTGCTTGTGTTATGTGGCAGATCCTAGCGCCCGACAGGCTGCTCACCGTGACCCTCTCCTTGTTCAGCCTGGTGAGCGGGACGTCAGTGTGCCTGACAATAGAGTCACCTATTACAAGTGCATCAGGTGTGTTGTTTAGTCTTAAGGGCTGTGACTGTTCGGCACACTGGCTTTGTGAGATATGTGTTGCATGTGTTTTGTTTTGGGGTAGCGGTTGCTTGGGTGTCTGCTTTGGAGGTCTCTGCTGCTTAGGCAGATCTTTATTTAGAGCCTCCGAGTATGTTTTTGTGTGATTGTGTTTGGCTTGCTGTCGTGGTAGGTCTATGTGAGACTGGAATTGTAGTGAGTGTGGTTTCCTTCTCCTCCTGACTGGTTATGCCAGTACTGAGTTGAGAGAGCTTAGCCTCCAGTTTGGCTATATGGTTGCATCTCTCACATGTGTTGGAATTTGTTGGGAGGAGGAGAGGGTTGTCTGTGGTACATGAGGCAGTTGTAACATTGCCTCAAGATTCCCAGATTCACCAGCTGGACCGGAGAGGAGATTGACAACTGACCTTTGGACATGCTAGAATAATATTGGGAATTTTTTAATAATTGAAAACAAGGGCCAGTGGGGAGTGAGGGTGTAGTGCTTTTAATTTTTAGTGCTGACTTATATAATTGCTTTAGCGAGCAAGTGCCAGGTAACTTAAGTGCAATGTGTTACAGGTAACTTAAATACAAAAACGACAAACAGTAACTTTCTTTCAAGTGAAACAAGGAAATAAGTACAGTAAGCAATGCAGATATCACTAGTGATCCACAGAAGCGCTGAGAAGCCGCGTATTAGGTGGAATTAGCGTTCCAGGGAAATAACAAGCAAACAAACAAGCATATAAACAAAGCTAGATTCAGCAGGCCTGGATCTAGTTTAGATTGAAGACCAAATGAAAACAACTTCAGATAAAAAAGGTTATGTACTCACCATAACATTCCATCTTGAGTTGTTGCTTTCATTTGTCTTCAGCCGTCCCTCCCTCCTTTCCCCTGCCTTATGTGGGCTGTGTATTGGACCGGATGGAAGAGGCATAGCCCCCTATTCTGGCAACCCTTTTTCTTTAGTGAGCTAATTGGTCATAATGCCAGTAGTTTAGGCATATGGTTAGGCTGAGGTACTATGGTCTGTAGCAAGCTCAATCTGAGGGGAGGAGGAAGACATGCGCATTATGGGTAGGGGGAGGAGCTTGGTCCTGATGCTGGAAAATGCAGTCAGATCCATATTCCCGCAGGTTGAAGACAAATGAAAAGCAACAGCTCCGATAGAATGTTATGGTGAGTACATAACTTTTTTTAATGAAGCTCTGAGATTGCAGGTGTAGCTTAATTTGTAGAAGTATGATCGTATATTGTGTCACAGTTGATGAAAGCAGCTGCACACATCAGATGCACTGAGTAGAGCATATTTATCAGGGATGCATCAAAATGTAGTAGAACTAGAAATGTTTGGGAGTAAAAACAGTGACAAAGTAGTAGTAGTAAAAATTTCAGAAGTGTGTTGACAATGACTTAGAAATGTAGTAATTGAAATGCATTTAATTCTGTAATGAAAATAATTCAGCTTCACTCCTTATTCAAGGAAGAAATTTAGTTGTCCAAGGCATGATTGCAACTGACAAAATAGTTCCTAGTCAGATAAGAACAAATGCTTAATAGGACTTCAGTCACATTTGAACATGGTGGTAATGCAAAGAAAGAGAGAAGTTGTACCCCAGGACTCGTGAAGCTCGGCGCAAGGCCGGCATTAGGCTTACGCCGACCGTGCGGCGTGAAGAGGGCGCAGTAGCGCCAAATGCATATTAATGAAGGCTCGCTGCCGACACAGCCATGTGCACAGGAAAGGAGCGCGAGTGCATAGGGCGTGTCGAAGTGCCGCACGGAGGCGTGGAAATGGCAGCTGTCGATGTGCAACCTAAAATGCTTGGATATAACAAGTTGCAAGATAGTAATCATGTCAGTGTCCGTGGTTACTGAAACGTATGCAAAGCATGCAAGAAAGTACATGCGAACACAAAGTGAAGAAGCGAACACAAATGTACGGTAGGGAATAACTGGTCCCTATCCCGCGAACAAATGACATGGAAGATCGTGTGGCCGTAGTCCAACGCAGTGTAGATAGCCATAGCCATGCCAAGTGGAAGTGAAACGCATCATATGTTAGCGAGCCTCCAGTAGGTACGTCCAGCCCAATGGTGAGGGTCACCAGCTGACCCATAATGTGAGGGATGGTACACAGCTGGGCAGATGTGTCCATAACAAAATACACGAGAAATGTAGATATCTAGTGACCATATGTCCGAATCATATCCCACAAGGCATGTAATAGTCGCATACAAAAGGTATGTCCGTATTTCACATACCAAATGTGATAGGAAATAGAATAAGCATGTAATAGAAACAGAAGGAGCATATAAACAGCTACAATATAGATATCTAGCGACCGTATGTCCGAATCATATCCCACAAGGCATGTAATAGTCACATACAAAAGGTATGTCCGTATTTCACATACCAAATGTGATAGGAAATAGAATAAGCATGTAAACGAAACAGAAGGAGCATATAAACAGCTACAACAATAAGGACACATGTAGGCTAAAAGGAACAGTATTATCCGTACCGTCGACTAGGATTACCACCTGCCCACTTTGCGAGCGACAGTCCCTCTTTGGGCAGTTGTGTCCTGACAAAAACCTGTAAAAATGGCAAATGTCCTGAGATTATAGGACAAAATTATTCCCTATACGTTAAGTAATAGTTGCATTAAACAGATGTTCATCGTGCATTACAGCTGCAGTAATTACATATGGGTTTTCAGCCGGCAGGCGGTCCCTCGGTCGGCCGAATTCCAAAGTCTTGGTCCGGCGTCGGTTGTTGTCGCGTACTCTTCTGACGTCAGGAAGGCTAGAGTATAAAAGACACAGCCGGCGCCATCTTCTTCAGTCTTTTCTGCCGCGCCGTGCCCGAAGCAGAAGCAGTTCGCAAGTGCGGTCGGCCAGCTCCTGAATTACGAAAATTTCGGAACCGAAGTCTTCATTAAAGCTAAGTACCCGTTAGAACCTTTTCTTGCCTCAGACCGATGTCAGAAAAGTTAATAATTGTATTTCTTGTGGAAGCAAATACCGCATAAGGATTTCCATTCCCTTTGCATTCCTTGTTTGGGCCCAGACCACGACGTCTCGGGCTGCCGCTTTGTGCTACCTTCAATAAGCACTATCAAGCGTCGGGAGTTCGCCCAACACTATTTTGGCAAAGCGTTAATTATAAAATGTCGTCGGATACTCCGACTACCGCTATGTCCAGAAAACGCAAAGAAAAGGACCGTCAGTCGAGGACTGCGGTCTCCCCCGACACCACGAAACAAGCTCCACGTGGGCGGTTCTCAGTGAGACGCCTTTGCAGTCCCTGACTACCGACGACACCCCTCGGCGGGGTCTTCTGTACCTGAGACCGCTGGTTCTTCGGTCCTTTCCCAAACTACTACCGAAGCCCCTGTTCATGTCGAACCCACCAATGTGGATAGATCTACATCCACCCATGGTGTATTTAGGCCTTCATCTTCCTTCTCCATCAAGGCTTTTACAAAAGCCAAATCAGCCAAGCATCTTTCTAGGCCTGCCTCACAAGGCCCAAGACCTGGGCCCACGCCTAAGAAGCACATGCTTAAAATGGCTGAAGACCTGATCACTCTTATCAGAGGCTCACAGGCCCCTCGGACAAGAGACCCAGAGTAGAGGAGGATTCTCCTCCTTCTGACCAAGAATCCATTTTATCAGAACATTCTGATGCTGAAGAACAGTCTTATTCACCTTTTGAGGATTCGGATGCAGAGCAGTCCATTCCTTCTGTATCCCCTGAGGATTTTTCCTTTGGGGAAACTTTACACTCCTTGAGAGAGCACTTCCATTGGGAAGGCCAAGATTTTCAGACTCCAAGAAAAGACTTAGGGAATTCCTCTGGTTACCTCAGCATAGACCTCTGGCTATTCCTCCTGTTTTGGAGGTTTTGGATGATGTATACTGGAGGCCTGTTTGAATCCTGATTCTCTGCCTCCTGCTCCAGTTAAGCGATAGGTATTACAGAGTTCCTAATTCTCATCAGTTCCTCTATAAAGGCCATAATGCAGACCCTGAAACTATTTCTCAAGGCCCTAAAGGAATTAAGGCTTCCACGGCCAAGAACCCACTACCTGGAAGGAATCTAGATCACTAGAAAGGTGGGGTAAGAAGGTTTACACCTCGGCCACCCTTGCCATGAGGGCCTTAAACTGCCAGTTTCATATGATTAAATATCAGCAATTTCTGTTATCACAATTAAAAACAAAAATGTCACAACCTGAACAACCAGATTTAAAGGAGTTGCAGGATATGATGCATAGTGCTGAGCAAGTGGGCAAGCACACCTTACAATGTGGTTATGATGCACTAGAGGCCTCCAGCAGATCAGCCGCCACTGGAGCAGTCATTCGCAGACATGCATGGCTAAGGGAACAAAATCTTCCAGATCAGGTGAAAGCAAAAATTCTAGATGCACCGTTACATAAGGATGTTCTTTTTGGTGGTAATGCTGAGGATATTTTACGTAAAATGGAAGAAAAGGCAAAATCTATGCAAACTGTCAAAGCTTTCTTACAGGTTCAGCCACCAAGGTTCAGCAGGAATTGGCCATCAAAGAACTGGTCCTTTCCAACCACTGACAAAGCCCAAAGGGGCAGATACAGGCGGAAGGGCAGAGGACAACCCCAAGGATCCTACAGAGGCAGACAATGGCAATCACCAACACCAAGAAGTGGTGGCGACAGTGCACAGCAGTACAGAAAGCAAACTCAGTGACTCCCTCATTTCCATGCCAAGCAGAATTCAACTGGCAGCACCTTTGGGAGGAAACTGGCACTATTTGCAAACAATTGGCATATTGTCACAACAGACAAATGGATTCTGGACATAATAAACAGAGGCTACAAATTTCATTTCCACACTCTTCCAAAAATGAGAGGCATGCCAAACATACCACAAAATCAAAGGGTAGAGGCACAACTACAAATCAAAGCTCCTAAACATGAGGCTATACAAAAGGTACCTACGCACCAACAAGCACAAGGTTTTTATTCAAGGCTTTTTCTGGTGCCAAGAAAAGGAAGCGACTGGAGACCCATTCTGGACTTATCCATTCTCAACACATTTCTTCTAGTGCCAAAATTCAAGATGCTCACATTACAGCAACTCCTTCCCATGCTGGGCAAGGGGTTTGGCTGGTAACATTGGACCTCAAGGAGGCATACCTGCATGTCCCAATCAGACAAAGTTGCAGAAGATACCTCAGATTTCTTGCAGGTTCAAATCACTATCAATTCTCTGCATTGCCCTTTGGCTTATCTACTGAGCCCAGAGTATTCACCAAGGGCCTGGCATCAGTGATTGCATACTGCAGACTTCAAGGGATACAAATATACCCTTATCTGGACGACTGCCTGATCCAAGCGGACAGCAAACTCGTACTTCTCAAACATCTGGCATATGTGGCTTACTGCTTTCTCTGGGATACACCATCAACAAGGAGAAATCAAAACTAACACCCTCTCAGAAAATTACCTTCCTGGGTGCCAACTTGGACACAAACACCCAGATGGCTTACCTAACAACAGAAAACAAGGGCAACTATCTCATTACTTCAAAATGCTTGCAAAAGTACCAGGCTTACTGCAAGGAAAATCCTGCAGGCTCTGGGATTCATGGCATCTTGCATTCTTCTAATCCCATGTGCAAAGCTGCACATGAGGAAACTTCAATGGTACCTAAAAATCTATGGTCTCAACACAGTCACAGCTTAGAAGTGGAGATTCCAATAATTCCCTGTCTACAAAGGAATTCATATGGTGGGCCCAAGCATGCCAAGTAAACAAAGGCCTCCCATTCTGCAAGCCTCAAGCTACACAAGTCATAACCACAGACGCTTCAGATTACGCCTGGGCACATGAAGGACAGGTGCATTCAGGGCAGATGGCACAAAACAGAAAAGCACCTTCACATCAATCAAAAAGAAATGCTGGCAGTAATAAATGCAATTTCAGCGTTCAGAGAATTCCTGCATCCAGGACAGCTGCTCATAAGAACAGACGACACCACAGTAATGTGGTACATAAACAAACAAGGAGGGACTCATTCATACCCCTTGTGCAGATTAACCATGACTCTTTGGAATCTAGCTCTGGAAAGACAAATAGAACTCCAGGCTCAGTACCTACCAGGAATGGAAAACACACTGGCAGACACTCTGAGCAGGCATATGACAGACCCTCACGAATGGAAGCTACATCCACACGTATTCACAGAGATCGTTCAAGCGTGGGGAAGGCCAGACATAGACCTTTTTGCCTCCCACAAAATCATCAATTAGAAAGTTTTGCTCAAGGACCTTCCACACAAAGGCTTGGAAAGTGGGCCTTTCATTCACATGGACAACTTGGTCAGTTTATGCATTCCCACCACTACCTCTGCTGCCCAAGGTGCTTTTGAAAGCAAGAACAGACAAGCCAAGGATGATATTGATTGCTCCAGATTGGCCGAGACAACATTGGTATCCACTATTGAGGAGCCTAACACACTCCTCCGTGGCCCTGCCTCTAACACCTCTACTGCTGACGCAGAACAATTTCAAAACTCTTCACAGTCAGCTGAAAACTCTCAGTCTAGCTGCATGGAAAATCCCTTATCTTCTCATCAGGCACTACTCTCCAAAGAAGTGCAGGATGTCATTTTGGAGGCTAGAAGACCATCTACAAGAAAAGCTTACTCCGCAAAATGGAAGCGGTTTTGCTGTTGGAATGAAGAAAGAGGACAGGATCCTAGAAAATTAAACCTGCCTCAGATTTTACAGTACCTAACGGAACTTTTGAGCAAGGGACTTTCCTTTTCCTCAATCAAGATACATGCCTCAGCAATATCTGCAGAATTCAATATGGATCCCCCTTTATTCTCACACCCTCTACTGCGACAGTTCCTCAGAGGGGCTAAGAACATAAGGCCTCCAAGGAAACAACCAGTACCAGCTTGGGACCTTAACTATGTACTGGAAAAATTGACATTGCCTCCTTTTGAACCAGCTGCTTCAGCAGAATTACAATACTTGTCCTGGAAAACAGCTTTTCTCCTGGCCATCACTTCAGCTCGTAGGGTATCTGAGTTACAGGCCCTCATGGCGGTGCAGCCATTCCTCATATTCCATCAGGACAGGGTTTCCCTGCGTACTAACCCCTCCTTTATGCCTAAAGTAGTATCTAGGGTAGCCCTAAACCAGGCCATCCACCTTCCTACCTTCTACTCTAATCCTCAAAACAAAGGGGAGAGGCTGCTTCATTCTTTAGATATCCATAGGCAGCTACGTTACTACTTGGACAGAACCAAGTCATTCAGAAAATCAGATCAACTCCTAGTTTCCTATGCTGTGGGGGGGTCAAGGGAAACCTGTAACTAAACAGACCATTTCCAAGTGGATTGGTCACTGCATACGCTTTTGTTATTCCCATCATGGAAAGCTCGTACCTACTGGTATCAGATCACACTCCACTAGGGCCACAGCCACCTCTACAGCCTTCCTCAGAGGAGTGCCTACTAAAGATATCTTGGAGGCAGCCACTTGGAGTTCTGTACATACCTTCACAAAGCATTACCATCTGCCTTTATACTCCAGAACTAGAGCAGGCTTTGCCACTGCAGTTTTGCAGGGCATTCTAGCTCAACCCAGTTCCGTATAGTACCTACCACCCTATACATAGCTTTGGGATTCTACCCATATGTAATTACTGCAGCTGTAATGCACGATGAACATAGTACAGTTTGTACCTACCATAAATGTAGATGTTGAGGGCTATTACAGCTGCAGTACAATTTCCACCCTCCTTCCCCTCTTGGTAAGACCTTGGGGTTTGAATACCTATTCATACCTGCTGACTGGGTTATCCTACTATGTTTTATTTGCTTACTTTTGTGTATTACACTAATTTATGTATTGCCTTCCTTTTGGGGGCACCTGACATCTGGGGCAAGAAAGACTGAAGAAGATGGCGTCGGCTGTGTCTTTTATACTCTAGCCTTCCTGGCGTCAGAAGAGTGCGACAACAACCGGCCGGACCAAGACTTTGGAATCGGCCGACCGAGGACCGCCGGCTGAAAACCCATATGTAATTACTGCAGCTGTAATAGCCCTCGAACATCTATATTTATGGTAGGTACAAAACTGTACTTTTCTCTGCATCTAAATTACATAAATGTTATAAGAAACAGAATAAGCAACTAAACTGCTACAAGAATAAGCTTTTATATAGGCAAGAATTCTAAGTTCTTTCCTGTGTACTGACCGTGGGTATGTGTCGGCCTGTAAAATGTCATGTTTGTACCAAAAATGTCCCACTTTGGCCAATTGAAAAGGTGGCAACCCTACCGTCGACTGTGGGGAGGTGTTGTCCACTACAGTCGGATATGTGTATGGAATATATCCCATCCTGGACATAGGAAAAGGTGGCATCCTACCAATGAGTACAATAGGCTGCCAAAATTCGGAAGTCAGCGGTACAAGCCGAACTTGTCAGGATGTCACAGTCGAACGGGTAGTACCCGGGTATACCAACCATGTAATGAAAGTTAAATATGGGCGTGTAGCTATGTGCGTGAGGTATAGCATGTGGAAAGCAAACATAGCAGGGTAGTCCACACAACCATACAGGTACCAAACACATGTAGGGTATTACATGTGTTACTCTGGCTGTGTCATGGGCCAACAACCAAAGCAGTGATGTATGGGGTGTGAGGAATCTGTGTGTGTGGGGTGGATGGGTAATGGTACAATCCTCCAAGGCGATACTGTGTCGTATGCAGAATAGGTGAACCGGAGGTGTATGAGGGAGCAGCGGGTGAAGCAGAAAGAAACACAAACACATGTATAAACAGCTGCAATACAAGCAGACAGGCCATACTGTACAACAGAATCCCACAAACAGATGAATATTAAAATGTGCGATACAAATGTATAGATATGTCACCGGCACATACCCACAGATTGGTCCTGATGGAACTGGCCATAACAAATGCAACACACCTGGATGGAACTGGCCATAACAAATGCAACACACCTGGATGCATAATGGACTACCCAGTATCCCCTCCACATCACACAACCTGCTCCCGTACCTGAACGTCCACCAAATCCAGCCGTACTTGGCCTACTGGTTTGGTGCAGCCACAGCTACACAGTGACCACTACGCATATGTAGTAGGTAGTGTCACCCTAGGCGGTTCCAGGATTGCACACGACCTCATCACATTTTCGTAACTCCAAACAGATGTTCGGTATTCCTCTTGTGGATCGGTCCAATTTTTGGATATCCCTCATGGGATACGTAACCTGTGTAAACATTAGAACGGAAGACACGAAGTCCAGTCCTGTAGACATCTGGACAGAAGTTGGAATGTGCATTAGAGGTGCACGACACTGTCCAGCCCTAAGTGGTCCTGCATAACCTACTACCCAGGATCAAACACTTGCCCGTGACGCACGTGTCCCGACATGAATAAGCGGGAGAATATATTGCACACATTCGCATAGTGGCAAATGGTATAAGGGTGATGAAGGCACTGACGTAAACAGGATAACCCTGATCTACTGTGTGAGGGACACTTAATGTGCGTGTAGGTGTGACCGACCATACCTGTCAACCTCTGAGAGCAAGATATCTGGACAAAGTCATGAATGAAAGTGGAACAAAGGCCCAAAAGTAGGGACAATTTGTAAAGATTGCTCTTAGAAACTTTGAAAGTTGATAGAATAACAGTTTGTACATTGGCATTAATTACCTGAAGAGTATGAAGTCTGAAACTCAACTGTCTGTCATTATGTTCTGACTTCAGTCTTTAATGATTAGCTACTGATTTTCCAGAAAACAACAGTGTATTACAGAGGTCCGTACATATTTACAGTAACAAACCTTCACATTTGTTTACTGTGCTACTGCATACCTGTAGTTCATGTCCAAAATAATAACCCTCGTACGGATACATACAGGCAATAGTCAAATGTGAATAGGAACACCCGTCACCGTGGATTACGTATTGCAACCACCCCAACCCATATTATGTATTGCCAACATAAAAAGCAGCTGACAGGTGCCGAAACACCTGTGTCTGTAAACATAGGCAAAAATCTATAAAATGGACAAATTCTGTCCATGTGCTTTGTCTGACATTTGAACTCGGTCAGGGCAGTTCCGTTCACCAGGCGGACAAGCCTAAACCCAGATCACCACATGAACACCGTGACAATCAAAGACTTGTATGTGCCAGGACTTATTAGCCTTGGAGTTCTGCATATGCTTGGAATGATTAAATATGCAGCTTTGGTCCAGAGCAGTAGGGAATAGGGAATGTGTAATATGTAGTACCGCGTTTTTTGCAGCAGGAGAATGGATGCCTGTGTTGTAAGTGAAGCAGGGAGGTGTATGTTAATGTAGCTATGTACTATGGGTATGCATATAAATGAGTCAGAACACCAATAGTATAGTGGTTACAGCATCCGGCCAACCTGAATGCAGTCGGGTCCTTCGACTACAGCACATATAAGTTTAAAGTGTAATGAATGCATCTGTGCTGTAAAGACATTTAAATATGTAAAGGTGAACGTGTGTTTCGCTTATGTCCGTTCACCGGATTACAGATATTTTACTGGTACTGTCACAATTAATAAAGCCCACGTAAGCACAAAGTCTTAATAAACCTATGTAACCCACAATAAGGATATGTAAGTGCGCCTGCGCGTGTGTAATCTGCTCACAGCATAGAAAATGAATGCTGTTTTCTACACGTTTATTTATATATCTATATATGGATATATATATTTGTGTATAGATATATATCCACAGACTTAAACTAAATAAATGTATGAAATAAAGAATGTACAGACATATATATATATATCTATATATATATATGTATATCTATACACACAATACATTAATTGATATATACATAAACATATAAACATATGTCCTTGTAGATATAACACATGTATATAAATAGGTTATGTCATAGCTATTATGGATAGACATACAGACATGCAAGAAAGGTAAATACACTGCTGCTTTCCAAACCATTGCCTGGAAAATACCAGTGTGTCAAATCTGCAAGTTCTACTCTTTAAACATGGATATAGGTGTCCTTTGCAGGACCCCAAAAATTGGTGCACTACAGGAATGATCAAAGCAAAGAAAGTCACATCCGCAGCTACAATATAGCTGTACATGCAACAGTAGCTTGTGCAAGGGTAATAACACATGGGTTGACAGAATGTATGACATATGTCCCGATACGCGGAGAGAGAATAGTGCTCAGAAGTGTCTTCATACTTTATTATCACTCACATTAAATATGTCTTATGACTACTGTGGAGGGGTATCCGGTATGGGAATCATGGGTATGCAATAATGGGCCTAGGTTCCCAGGTGTTGGTTGGCACAGATTTAGTAGGTCTGCCCCATGGGAGTGATTAATATTCCTATGTGAGTATAGCACACGCCTATACCTTCCAAAAATGAAGAACCCATCTACTGGATATTGTGTAAATCATTGGGGGAAGACATAGGGACTTATATTAGTGTCATGTAAGCGATTGTCATGGACGTACATGTGTACGAATAAGATGATAACCATACCTCTCAACCTTTCAGAATAAGACATCTGGACAAAGGCATATTAAAATAAGTACAAATAGGGACTGTTTTAAATATTCCTCTGACAAAGTTAGAACGCTGATAGAATAATGGAGAATTCATTAGTATGAATGTTTTGAGGGTTATTAATTATAAAATACTAATGTCTGTCATTATTATCTAACCTCACAGTCCTTAATGACTTGCCACTAATTTACCAGAAAGGGACAATATTATGAAAAAAGGAACAACATTATAAGTCTAAGCGGGACATTTACCCAAAATTTGTACAGTTGAGAGGTATGAAGGTAACCCTGTCCTAAATAAATGTACAGAACTAGTGATATCAGGTGGACAGGTGTGAAGAAAGACGTGATGACAAATGACAAAACATGTACAAGTCAAAAGCATGTACCTCCATAAATGTGAATGAATACTTATGCCCTGTGATAGTCAATGTGGAAGGTTAATAGAAACAAAATAAATGTGTCCCTCAGGGTGTTATGCAGTGTCCCCAATACAGTGTTCAGTCTCCCACACTCGCATGTGAGTTCTGCCACTGACGGAAAGCACAAATACCCGCGAACACATAAGGTAGATGATAGCATAATATGTTTTGATTAGCACCTGTTGACTTTTGTGAGGAACACAACACTCTGGGTGGGTGTGTCCTGCAAAAGGAATGTAATAGCATCTGGCCTGTGATTTCTTCTTGTGTGTAGTGGTGTAATAAAATGATATATCTTGTATCAGAAACAGATACATGTTATAGGAAACAGTATTATCGACTATACTACTACAAGAAAAATCTGAAGGTATGAAAAGCGCTGAAGTAGTCAGTTTAGTATTGACCCTTGGTATGTGTTGACTTGTCAAATGTCACAGCTGTATATATAGTACCTATAGGGCTGTCACCTTTACAAATGATGAAAGTGGGAGCTGCTCTGTAGAAATGTCAGACTTATCAGGTCAAAACATACCCCACCC
>NC_056746.1:789198259-789241083 GCF_019279795.1 Protopterus annectens
AGGGTTTAAAAAAATTAAAATTTTGGGGAAAAAAGACCGGGCCAAAAATTTTTTAACCCCACCCCCTCTTTTTTAAAAATTTGCCAAAACCCCATGGAAAGACTTGTGGAACTAATCAGTAAGGATATAGGGGAAGGCCTTGGGGACGAACCACACCCAAAAAAAGATGACCCAGTCTTGGGCACCTACTTCCTTGCCTCAGTGTCAAATGCTTAAAATGGCGGAAGACCTTATGCTGATCAGGGGAAGCCAAGCTACCCCCTCCAAAAGGAAGAGAGATCTGCCCCCTGTAGTTTTGTCTGAACAAGAGTCAGATACTCTGATGCATCTGAATATGAAGACATGCAACCCCTCTCTACTTATGAGGATTCTGATGCAGAGGATTCCATCCCTTCAGCCTCTTCCCCCAGAGGATTTTTCTTTTGGGGAAACCCTTCATACTGTAAGGGAACATTTCCAATGGGAGAGTCAGGACTACATTCAGTCTAAAAAGAGACTCTGGGAATTCTTAGATCTTCCACAACACAGATCATTGGCCATCCCTCCAGTCCTGGATGTTGTAGAGGATGTTTTCCTGGAATCCAGCTTGACTCCTGCACCCAGAAAACCAGACGGGTACTACAGAGTCCGTGACTCACACACATTTCTTTTTAAAAATCCTACTGCTGACCCTGAGGTAATTTCTCAAGGGCCTAAAGGGATTAAGGCAACCTCTGCTAAGAATCCCACCCCCAGATAGGGATTCCCGAGCACTAGACAGATGGGGTAAAAAAAAGTATACACCTCATCTACTTTTGGTATCAGAGCACTAAATTGTCAGTTCCGTATGCTAGAATTTCAGCAACATACCCTGGAACTCCTCAAACAAAAAATGTCTTCCTTTCCTGCTTGTGCAGAATCTAAAGAGTTGAGACTTAATGCATTTTGCAGGTCAAGTAACTAAACACAACTTGCACTGTGGTTTTTATGCCCTAGAAGCTTTTTGCAGGGCAGCAGTCACCAGATCTGTCCTTAGAAGGCATGCATGGCTTAAGGTACAGCCCTTGCCAGACCATGTCAAATCTAAATTGTTGGATGCCCCCTTGCACGACGGCAACTTATTTGGCACTAAGGCAGAAGAGGTCTTAAAAAGATGGAAGAAAAAGCAAAATCTGTTCAGACAGTTAAGGATTTCTTACAGATTCAGCCACCCAGGTTCAGCATACATTGTCCCCCCAAGCACTGGTCCTTTCTTGCTCCCACCAGGCTGATTCAGCTCAGACCCTGGGGAACCAGACTCCCCAGACAGCAGCCACAGGGAATGCAGAGATATAAGCAGTCGACTACCTCCACTACAAAACCAGGGAGTTGTAAGCCACCCCCTTATGGTAAGAACTCGCAATGACTCTCCTCCCCCACCCCCTCCCTCAGCCCACCTTCACTTACCCCTAGGAGGAAAACTCTCCTTTCACTCGAGCACCTGGACCACCATTACCAAGGACCACTGGGTTCTCAACATAGTGTCCCAGGGATACATATTTTCTTTCCACACCCTTCCAACTCCAAAAGGGTTCCCAGATCTACCTTCAAACAAGTGGGCAGAGGTGCAAAAGCAAGTCATTTCCCTGCTCTCTATGGGGGAAGTAGAGCACGTTCTTGCAGAACTGAAAGGCAAAGGTTTCTACTCCAGACTTTTTCTAGTACCCAGAAAAGAGGGCACCTGGCACCCCATCCTCTATCTATCCATTCTAAACACTTTCCTGGTGATCCCAAAATTCAAAATGCTCACCCTCCAACAGCTGCTACCCATGCTGTCCAAGGATGCTTGGCTAGCCACCCTAGATCTAAAAGAGGCCTACCTCCACATTCCTATCAGGGAATCATGCAGGAAATATCTCCGTGTCAGGGCAGGATCTCAGCACTTTCATTTCTTTGCACTTCCCTTTGGCTTATCTACTGCTCCCAGAGTTTTCAGAAAATGTCCGGCTCCAGCCATTGCCTTTTGCAGACAAAGGAATATCCAGATTTACCCATACTTAGACGACTGCCTAATTCAGGCAGACAGCCAGGAAATGTTGCTCAAGCACCTGCCCTTTGTAAAGTCCCTACTAACCTCCCTAGGGTACAAAATCAGTGAAAAGAAATCCAAACAGGTGCCCACCCAAAGAATTGTATTCCTGGCAGCAAGTCTGGACACAGCATCCCAGATGGCATTCCTTACATCAGAAAAGCAAACTTTCCTGACAGCCTACTTCTCTCAACTAGCCACCAGACCCCAGCTATCTGCAAGGAAAATCCTACAAGCTCTGGGGTTCATGGCATCTTGCATACTACTCATTCCATTTGCCAGACTGCATATGAGGAATCTTCAATGGTACCTAAAAAGCCTTTGGTGTCAGCACTCTCAAGACCTGGAGACTTCTTATACAAAAGATTTTTTTTGGTGGGCAACAGCATGCTCCCAGAACAAGGGACTACTTTTCTCACCACTCCCCACTGCCCAGACCCTCACCACAGATGCATCAGACTATGCCTGGGGTGCACACCTGGATGGCAGGTGCATACAGGACCAGTGGAGCCCACATCAAATCCATCTGCACATCAGCCAAAAAGAGATGGCTGTCCAGCATGCCTTGATAGATTTCAAGTCCCTTCTCTCCCCAGGGGCTCTACTGATCAAAACAGACAATACCACTGTGATGTGGTATATCAACAAGCAGGGAGGGACTCACTCCTACCCTCTATGCAGGCCGGCCATGACCCTTTGGCACACAGCCCCTGCCATGCAACTCCACCTGTTAGCACAATTCCTACCAGGTTCTCTCAACTCTCTGGCAGACCACTTAAGCAGAAATCTTCTGAACCCACACGAGTGGCAGCTAAATAGAGGAACCTTCACCCTAATAACTCAGAAATGGGGCACCCCAAAGGTAGACCTCTTTGCCTCCCACACCAACCATCAGCTCAGCAATTTCTGCATCAGGGAGCATCACTGCATGGCTTGGAAAGTGGATGTCCTGTCCTTCCCCTGGGTCAATCTATCTGTCTATGCCTTTCCTTCACTACCTGTCATCCCCTTTGATCAAACAGTTCCTAAGAGGGGCTAGCAACTTGAGGCAACCCAGAAGAGCACCAACCCCAACTTGGGACCTTATCTTTGTGTTGGAAAAGCTCACACCCTGCCCCCCCCCCCCTTCGAACCAGCTTCTTCGGCAGAGCTAAAATCTCTCTCCTGGAAGACCGCTTTCCTTTTGGCCATCACTTCAGCTAGAAGAGTCTCCAAGCTGCAAGCACTCATGGCTGTGGAACCCTTCATCATCTTCCATACTGACAGGTATTCCTCAGGGCTAACCCATCCTTCATGCCCAAGGTGGTGTCCAGTGTGGCTCTCAACCAATCCATTCATTTGCCCACCTTTTTTTCCTAATCCCCAGAACAGGGGGAAAGGATCCTGCAGTCTCTAGATGTACGCAGACAGCTCAGATTTTATCTAGACACAGGACTAAATCCTTCAGAAAGTCTGATTAATTGCTGGTTAGCTTTGCTGCAGGGGCAGAAAAAAAAGCCATCACCAAACAAACCATTTCCAAATGGATAGTGCACTGCATCCATTTCTGCTACAAACAACAGGGAAAGCCTCCCTGTAAGGGGGTCAGGACTCAGTCCACCAGAGCACACTCCACCTCTGCAGCGCTCTTCTGAGGAGTCCCCAACAGGGACATCCTGGCTGCTGCCACCTGGATATCTGTTCACACCTTTACCAACCATTACCATCTGCCTCTCGACTCCAAATCCAAGACAAGGTTTGCCTCTGCAATCTTGCAGGGCATCCTAACCAGCCCCCTAGTTTCCTTGACTACCTCCACCCATTTCCTCAGCTTTGGGAATCAACCCAAATGTCATGACTGCAACAGTGAAACATGAAGAACATAGTAAAGTTGTGTACATTTACCATAAATGTAGATGTTCGAGTGTATTCACTGTTGCAGTCCTGGTTTCCCTCCCTCCATCCCCCTTTTTCTCTTTCCTTACAAGGGACATATTGGTACTTACTTTCTACTGGTGGGGTTCTTCCACCATAACCTGGCTCTTACTTGGGGGACTCCTGACAGGTTAGAGCAAGAAAAACAGATGTAATGGCGTTGGCTGCCTTACTTTATACTACTGACGACCTGACATCAGTCCTAAATCGATAGCAACCGACGCAGAAATACTAAGCCTTTGGTTTCAGGCTGGCCGAGGGCTACCCTGGCTGGGATAACCCAAATGTGATGACTGCAACAGTGAATACACTCAAACATCTACATTTATGGTAAGTGTACACAACTATGCTGTCTTAAACCTATGGGAATAAGGATCCAGTACGGATCCATCTCTGCTGCATTTTCCAGCATCGGATCCAAGCTTCTCCCCTACCCATAATGCCTCTGTCTCCCTCTGTCCCCAGATCTCGTTTGCCGATCGTGATAATAAGGAGCTTGGTTTATAGCTCCATGCTTCCTCAGTTTTAAACTTCTTTTTAGTAAGTAAATCTTTTTTGTTTTACTCTCTTTTAATCCTCTATCACCTACCCTATCCCCGTGTGCTAGTTCATCAGCTTCTTACAAAAGAAAAAAGTGTCTCCCCCTTCCCGCCTTTCTTTCTCCCTTTCTAGTGTGTGTGGGTGTTTTCCTGTAGCCATGGCAGAGCCTTCCAAACCAAGCTTCAGGAAATGTGATGAATGTGGCCACAGGCTGCCCCCTCTGATACATACGTACGTACATACATACATACAAACAAATATATCAAGCATGGGCATTAATGCCCTTCTTGTTTGCCAATATACCAAAACACTTGTTCCCATAATTGCCCAGGATGTACTTAAAAATATCTAAACTAGTACTTGCTTTAATGTAATTTGGTAGTCTGTTCCATACATCAGCTACTCTGTCAGAGAACCAATTAGTACACTTCTCATTCATATAGTCTCTTCTATATTGGTTGATGATTCTCTTGTGTGTCTTATGTCTAGGGGATCAGCATTTAGAGACTTTCTGCTCTATCTGCATGGGTTTCAACCCCCACGCGTTGATCCACAGTAGGAATAAGTTGATTCTGAAGGACCTCCTTCCTTCAGAGGCAGAGGTCCCCTCTACCCCTTCTGCCCCAAGGTCTGGGAGTCAACCTCCCTCTAAAGTCTGGGAACAGGGAGAAGGCCCGTTCCAAGGACTGAAACAGGCCTAAAAAGTCGATGTTAAGTTGTCAATCTCGCCTTCATTCTTGCTTGATGGGTTCGGAGCCGATCCTCGGCTCCAACTCGGCACTTTGCTAAGCTCGAGAGTCACTTTTACCAGCTCGAGGCAGCCCCATATCCCATGATGCAAGGCGGTAAGTACCCAGATCTCGTTTGCCGCTTCGCTGATGAGGTCCTCCTTTTGCCAGCTCCTGGTAAGTGTTTAAATTTAACTTCTAGTTGCCCCAAAATTCATTAATAATCACTTTTCTGTAGAATCCTTTCCTTTTTACTTAATATTAAGCCCTTTTCTGACTAATTTTATTTTTCCTTCCCCTTCTTTTTAGTCAGGCCTTTTTCCCTCCCATCCCCCCCCCCCCCCCGTCAGGGTGTGTGTGTGTGAGAGGTTAATTGTTGTTTATTCTTTAATCTCTAGTTGTCTGTTTGGGACTGTGTGTGTGTACTGTTTGTGTACAGCCATGTCCAAAGAGCAAAGGGTCTCAGGCTTCAAGAAGTGTGACTCGTGCTGTCAGAAGATGTTTCTGACAGACTGTCACACTTCTTGCTTATACTGCCTGGGACCTCTCCACCTGCAGGACTCCTGTGCAATTTGTCATTCCTTTAGCCAGAGAGTCCTGCAGGAGAGGAGAAATAAGTTGATTTTAAGGGGTCTTCTTAAACCGGAGGGCTCTCCGGCCAAATCAGCTCCGAGCAAGACTTCTAAATCTACCAAGGCCCAGGCTTCTGTTTCTAAGCCTGCGGCCTCGGCTCCGACTCCTTTGGAGTCGAAATCGGCTCCGGCTGGAGCCGATCCTATCTTGCCAAAATCCTCGGCACCGATGGCTATTGGTGCCGATACTGTAATGGTCACCTTGGTGTCGGCTCCAACTGGCTCCGACCACCATGTGGCTCAGGCTTCGGTGTCTGCGCCGACTGGCTCCGACACCATTACTGCTATGTCTGTATCAGTTCTGGCTGGAGCCGATGCATCGAAACTTTCATTCGGAGCCAAAATGTTATCGGCTCCATCTGGATCTGTGGGTTCTTCGGCTCCGATGGTCCCTTCGAGGAAGAGGTCCAGGTCCCCTTCCTTGGAACCGATACTGTCGGCTCCGGCCTCACCTCTTCTTTCGGAGCGGAGCCATTGGAGCCGATCGAGGTCGTCCAGGTTATCAGACCATGATTTAGAGAGGGTGGTAAGTAGATTGTTAAAATCGCAGCCACTGGCCCAGATGCTGCATAGTCCGTCTCAACAGACGACTATTAGTCCACACCCTCTTCAAGTTCCTCCTTCAACTCTGCCTCAGAGTTTGGAGCTGGAGTCTACGGGAATAGTTACAGCTATGGCTGAAGGACAGATCCCCCCCCCCTTCTGCACCTTCAGCATCCACTCTTATCTCCCCCTCGAGACCTTCCTTGGAGGGATTCGGTGGCCGGGCTTCCCTGGTCTCCTCCGAGGGGGTGAGTGGCATCGGACCCTTGTCCGACCCTGCTCTTCCCCTTGGAGCCTCGGCCTTGGTGAGCTCGGCCCCATCTGCCTCGGAGCCTTCTCTTTCGGTGGGCCTGGGAGTCCCTGTTTCTTCGGAACGGGTTCTCTCGGATCTTCCAGGGAGGGGGGCCTTTGAGGTGATGAAGAGTGTGCTGGCCACTGGGCTCAGTCAGCAGTCTATTCCCTTAGCTCCTCCCTCTACGGTGCCTGTCGATATCTCTTCCCACTCTCTTGCTCCCGGACCGAGAGATCCACCACCTCAGGTTTCCCCATTGGGAAGAACCCCCTCTTCCGAGGATTCTCCTGACCCGTCAGGAGATCCTCCCTCAAGAGGACTTGTAAGAGGAAGCACCTGGACTCCCCTGAGTCTACCACCTCAGATACCGACTTAGATGAGTCGGAGGGATCCCCAAGATCCCCCTCTGAGGATGTCTACTTTTCAGACATCCTAGAACTCCTAAAACAGAGGGAAACTGGCCCTCCATCAATCCCTCCGAGGATGAGTCGGTATACCTAGAGGCGTTTGGATCTCGACCCTCCACCTCCTGGGTGTCTCCTCCTTTCGACCCCCTGATGGAGGTTATCGCTCGGAAGGCTTGGGCTGCTCCTGATTCTGTAGAGCCAGTTCCTAGGAGGCCGTCTAAATTTATTACAGCCCCTTCTGAAAAACAATTCCTTACAAAAGGTGTGCCTGTTGATGCCATGGTGGCGGCGGCCGCCACCAAGAAGGAACTTGCAGATCCTTCTGTACCAGTCCATCCTCCTAACAAGGATTCTAGGACCATGGACAGGTATGGCAAGCGGATGTTTTCCTCAGCGACCTTTGCCATGCGTTCGCTGAATTATTTATGTCACTTCACCAGACTCCAAAGGGACATCCTAAAAGAACTAGGTGAAGTAGTACAGGATCCTACAGCTCCAGGGGCTCAGGACAAAATTGCTTCTCAGCTAGGAATCCTTAATTCTATAGCAAACTCCTCCATGCGGCTGATTTCGTATGCAGCAGATGGAGCGAGTAGAGCCGTAGGTACAGGTGTGGCTCTTAGATGTCAATCCTGGATGCGGCTCTGTAATTTTGCAGATCCCTTTAAGGCGTCCTTCACAAACTCTCCCTTTGATGGGTCGGCATTGTTTGGCCCTCAAGTGAAGGATACATTGACCAGGTGTGAGCAGGACGGCAAGACTCTTTTTGCCGTAGGGGTCCGTTTTTCTACCCCATCTAGACCTTACCCCAAAGGTCAGAAGGGCGGAAAAATGTGGTTCCTTAAATCCCAAGGAGTCACACGGATACACGTGGTCAGTTTACCCCTAGAGGCAGAGGGGTAACAGACGCCGCCCTAGAGGCAGAGGGGGTCCTCAAAACCAGGAAGCAGAGAGCCTCTCTGACAAGCCCTTCCAGCATCCCTGAGGTGTTGCCCGACTGTCCATCCTTGGAGGCAGTCGGGGGAAGACTATCGCTGTACCCACAAGCCTGGCGTTCCCTCACACAAGACAGATGGGTACAGTCGATCATATCCGAGGGTTACAAAATTCCTTTCGAGGGAAGTCCCTTCACTCACAAAAATTCCCTTCCAGATGTGCCACCCGGTCTAAGGGAAATCGCAAAATTAGAAGTATCAAAGCTTCTTCAAAAAAGAGCCATTCAGCCAATTACAGACCATTCAGAGCCCGGAATCTACTCAAGGTTCTTTTTGGTCCCCAAAAAGACGGGAGATTGGAGACCAATATTGGACCTCAGCAGACTCAACAACTCTGTGAAAAAGACGAGATTTCGAATGGTCACACTTCAATCAATTTTGCCCTTCCTGGGCAAGGACAACTGGATGTGCTCAATAGACCTTCAGGATGCGTACTATCACATAAAGATTCACAGATGCTCCAGAAGGTTTCTCCGCTTTCGGCTGGGGTCCAGTCTTTTTCAATTCAGAGCCCTGCCCTTTGGTCTCACTACAGCCCCCAGTGTGTTCACCAAATGTATGGCAGTGGTCACGGCTTACCTGAGGCGTCAAGTGCTTTTAACGTTGCAAGCCCTCAACGACTTTCTTCCCTTGGGGACAATTGCAGTTCACACGGACAGCATGTCTGTAGTATGGTATATCAACAAACAGGGCGGAACCAAATCCTACCCCTTGTGTCGAGAAGCTCTCAGACTTTGGCAATGGGCAATCTCCTCTCATCGGTTTCTGGTAGCAACGCATATCCCTGGGAAAACCAACATTATAGCGGACAGATTGAGCAGAGCTATTCTCATGCCTCACGAGTGGTCTCTCAAACAATCTATAGTGGAAGAGATTTTTCTAGAATGGGGCCGCCCATGTTGCGATCTTTTTGCTACTCCTCAAAACAGCAAATGCCCAGACTTCTTCTCTCTCTTCCCACTACCAGGCCATCCCCCCAGAGACGCTCTTACCCAGGATTGGCCCCAGGGACTTCTTTATGCCTTTCCTCCCTTTCCTTTGATTCCTCAAGTCCTCCAGAAAGCCACCGTTTTGAGAGCCAAAATGATTCTCATTGCCCCCTATTGGCCTCGACAGATTTGGTTTCCATTCCTCCATCGTCATCTATTGGTGCAGCCGTGGCATCTGGACCCAGTGCCAGATCTTCTGATCCACCAATCGGGTCACCTGCACCGGTCTCTTCTTTCTCTCAACCTTACAGCTTGGTTGCTCCACTTCCTTCCTCAGCCAGGCTTCCTATGATCTCTAACCCTGTTAGGGATATCATAGTGGCTTCCCTTAAATCATCTACTAGAAAGATTTACTCCAGCAAGTGGAAACGCTTCTCTTTTTGGGCTAAGTCAAAGAATATAGATCCCTTTACTGCCCCTGTTCATGCAGTTTTGGATTTTTTAGCGGAAATCTTTCACTCTGGCTCTTCATCTTCCACGGTCAAAGTTCAGTTGGCTGCTATCTCGAACTTTCATGTCGGGTTTGCAGATCACAACGTTATGTCCCACAAGCTTTGTAGAGCTTTTCTAAAAGGGATTTTTCTCCTTAAACCTCCCGTTAGGAATCCTCCTCCTCAATGGGACCTAAATTTAGTGCTGACATCCTTAATTCTTCCTCCCTTCAAGCCAGCTGTTTCATGTTCACTGAAGTTTCTTTCATGGAAAACACTTTTCCTTGTTGCTATTACCTCGGCCAGGAGAGTGTCAGAACTTCATGCTCTTTCTGTTCGTCCCCCTTATTTGGTCTTCCACAAGGACAGAGCATCCTTGAGAACTAATCCATCCTTTTTGCCTAAGGTGGCTTCGAAAACTAATTTGAATCAATCTATTGATCTCCCTGTGTTTTTCCCTAATTACTCCAACAGATCGGAACAAAAATTACATTATCTTGATGTTCACCGCCAACTCAGATATTATTTGGACAGAACAAAACAATTCAGAAAATCCGATCAGCTCTTCCTTTCCTATGCTAAAAATAAGAAAGGCCTTCCTGTTTCCAAAGTGACCTTGTCTAGATGGCTTTCTTCCACCATCTGCGAAATCTATCAACTCGGGGGCAAACAGCTGTGCTCAAAGCCAAAAGCGCATTCCACCAGTAGTCTAGCCACTTCCACAGCCTTTCAGGCTAGACTCCCTTTAGACACTATTTGTGCAGCAGCTACTTGGGCCACTACTCATACCTTTGTTTCTCATTACAAATTGGATTTGGCCTTCAGGGACAGAGCCAGTTTTGGTTCTACGGTTCTCAAGAGTCTGTTCCATTGAGCCACCCAGGATAGAGGTGCTAGGGACGCGGTCCCATCAAGCAAGAATGAAGGCGAGATTGACAACTTAACATTGAGAAGTTATGTACCTACCATAACGTTCCATGTTAGTTGTCTTCTCTCGCCTTCTTTCTTGCGACCCTCCCTCCTACCCCCTTGCCTGGACAGACCTTGTTTTTCCTTGTTTGGGAGATTGCTTCCTTAGGCTCCAGTTAGTTGCGTGGTTCCCATTACAGCCCTTCTCTTAGGCTTTCTTTCCTTAGTGGAAAGTTTTTTGTGCAAGGGTTTTTTTCCCTTTAGGTACAAACGAGATCTGGGTACTTACCGCCTTGCATCATGGGATATGGGGCTGCCTCGAGCTGGTAAACGTGACTCTCGAGCTTAGCAAAGTGCCGAGTCGGAGCCGAGGATCGGCTCCGAACCCATCAAGTAAGAAAGAAGGCGAGAGAAGACAACTAACATGGAACGTTATGGTAGGTACATAACTTCTCATTCCCTGACAACACTTCCCTTGAGGGACCTTTGACAAGGTCCTATCCGGATCCATCCCAAGACTCGCCTCTGCTCCGGTCTCCGCGTTTTTTCGCCGTAGATTTCCCAAGGCCGTTCCCCCCTTTCTGCCTCCCCTTGGCATCATTCCAGACCTGGGTTGGTGGTTTTCTCCATCCAGTCCACTCATAGTCTTTCCGAAGCCAAGGTGGGCAGGTTGATGCAGAGGTTTATCCGGACCCAGATGGGAGGTCTTGCCTGCTTTCTTCCCCCTCCAGGGCTGGGAGCATACACTCTGCTTTTCTTGCTTCTTCTCTGATCTGACCTCCAGTTTTGTAGTCATTGGGTTTGGGGTTTCCTGGCATTGGGGAGGTCTACGCCAATGGTCCTTGGTACCTTGATACTGACCATTCCCCCTGAGTAGCTCAGCTCCAACCCTTTCGGAGCCATCCAACTCTCTGAGCTGTAATCTCGGCACTGGATCCGAAGGGATGGTGTCAGTTTTGAGGTTTTTGGAGTTGCCCTTTCATTCAGAGTCTTGGCACCTGGAGGCACGGATCCAGCTCCTCCTTCGGTCCAGGCAGCAACGAATCTGATTTTACTCTCCCTTGCTACTGGGGCTCATTCGCCCTCTGCTTTTGATGTGGTACAGAGGGTTCTCTTGGCTCCGTTGAGACCCCTGATGCGGTCTTCCTTGGAGTCCATCCCGGTTCCCTCTCTTTCTTGCCTAGAATCCACAATCCTGCCCCCTCAGGGACAGCCTGTTGCTACTCCACCCCAGGATGTTCCCCTCCCCGGGAGCTTCTTGAGATTTCAGAGTCCACCCCAGAAACTCACCCAGAGGAGCTCCCTTGGAAACATATGTGCAAAAGGAGGCACTTGAACTCCCCACCAGAATCCCTCACAGAAGACACCAACTTGGAGGAAGGGGAGGGTTTCTCCGGTCACCCCCAAAGGATGTCTCCTTCGGAGCCATCATGGAAATCTGCACCAGCATGGGGGATTGTCTACCCAAAAACCCAACCCAGGCGAGTTGGTGTTCCTGGAGGCGTTTGGCACAAAGCCCTCTACCTCCTGGGTATCCCGTCTTGCTGATCCTCTCTTAGACCTCATTTCATCCAGGGCATGGAAGCAGCCGGCTCGGTGGAGCTGATCCCCAAGCTCCCGGCAAAGTTTTCAGCATCCTGTCCGACAAGCAACACTGGTCGAAGGGATCACCGGTAAATGCCATGATGGTTGCAACAGCCACCAAAAAAGAACTTGCTCAGGAGAGTTCTTCAGTCCATCTGCCGGACCGAGAGTTGCAGGCCATGGATCATTTTGAGATGCGGACTTATGCCTCAGCCCCATTTGCTTTGCGCGTGCTGAAATATATGGCACATGTCGTCAGACTGTAGCAGGATCTGGGCAAGGAGGTCGTTGAGTCTGCTCCAGGGTCCATGTCGGCGGAGAAGGTGTTCTCCTCCCATATGCCCACCCTTACCGCCGTTTCCAGTACTTCCATGAGGCTCCTGTCACATGCAACTAAAGGCGCCTCTAGGGCAGACAAAACAGGCATAGCCATCAGGTGCACCATGCCTGGCTCCGGCTTTGTGCTTTCTCGGAGCCCTTCAAGGTGTAATTTACAAATTCCTCCTTTGACAGTTCACACTCTGTGGTAAGACCATTGGAGACATTTGGTCCAGAGAGAAAAAGACTGGAAGACCTTGTCTGCCATCGGGATTCACTTCTTAACCCCGCAACGATCCTTTTGCAAGAATCAGCGTGCGGTGAAGATGATGGTTCGAAAGTCTCAGGGTTTTTCCCATGACACACTGGACTCGTCTTCCCTCAGAGGCAAAGGGGGATACGATAGACACTGCCCTCATGGCAGAGGGGGCCCGAGGAACCAAGGCTCTCAGGATTCGCTCCCAGACAGACCCTTGCAGCAGCCCTGAATGGTTGCCTGACTGTTCATCTCTGGAGGCAGTCGGGGGGGGGGGGGCATTTTACTCTTCACCTGACAGCCTTCTCTCACAGACGATCATTGGGTGTTGCAGATCATATACAGAGGATATTCAGTTACCTTCCTTCACCCCCTAGTCCGCCCAAAACATCTCCCAGACATCCCACCCATGCAATGGAAGCAGGCAACAGTAGAAATTTTCAGGCTGCTTGAAAAGCGAGTCATCCAGCTCTTCCCCCAATCCTGATCAGGCATCTATTCCAGGTTCTTTTTAGTGCCAAAGAAAATGGAAGACTTAAGACCCATCCTGGATCTTTCAACCTTAAACATGTCAGTTGCCAAAACAAAGTTTCGGATTGTCACGCTAACCCATTCTGCCCTTTCTGTAGATGAACCACTGCACATGCTCTGTGGACCTCCAAGACGCACATTATCACATCAAGATGCACAGACGTTCTCAGAGGTTCGTCTGCTTTTGGCTGGGAGCCAGTCATTATCAGTTCAGAGTGCTCCCCTTTGGGCTCACCACTGCCTCCAGGGAGTTCACCAAAGTGATGGCAGTACTGGCGGCTCACCTGCGTCTAAAGGGGTTCCAGGTCTTCCCCTATCTGGACGACTGGCTCCTTTCCGCTCCCTACAAGCATCTTCTGTGTCAAGCTAGGAATCTCCTTCTCAAGACCGCTCAGCACCTCAGTATAACAATCAATCTCAACAAGTCGCAATTGATACCAGTTCAAGATTACATTGGGGCTCGCTTAGATACTATACGGAGCAAGGCATTCCTAACTCCGGAAAAACTGTTATCCTTCCAACATCGTCAGCTGCATTATTCAAACAGTGTGTCCCCCTGCGGATTCAGTTCTTTTAGCATTGGGATGCATGGCAGCCAAGATTACCCTCATTCCAACGGCTCGCCTCCACATGAGGGTTCTCCAATGGACTCTGGCAGTCCAGTCTTTCTTGGTAAACCTGCCCTTATCTCATCTGGTCTTGAGCTTGCAGGGATTCGCTTCTCTGGTGGCTTCAGTCCCTGGATCACCTTCAGGGCTGTTCATTTATTCTTCCCGCCCTGGTGACCACTGACGCCACCCTGCTTGGGGGGAGGGGGCATCGCATGGGAAGGACAGTCCAAGGCACATGGTCTTCCCTGGAGACCCATCTGCACATCAGTGTCCTGGAGATGAGGGCAGTGCTGTTAGCGTTGCAAGCTCTACATGCCCATTTTCCCCAAGGAATAATTGCCACCCAGACAGACATTATGTCTGTAGTCTGGTACATCAGTAAACAGGGGGAACCAGATCTTACCCCGTTTGTCATGAAACTATGAGGCTGTGGAAGTGTGCAGTCTCTGGCTGATTTCTGGTGGCAACATGCATTCCGGGGAGGTCCAACATATACTGGGAGACAAGCTCAGCAGATCTGTCCTGATGCTTTACAAGTGGTCTCTGAATCCTTCAGTAGCAGAACAGATCTATCTAGAGTGGGGTCCGCCTTACTGCGATCTCTTCGCCTCTCCTTCCAATGTGAAGTGCAGCAAGTATTTCACTCTGAACCCCCTTCTGTGGGAGTACCCAGAGATGCTCTAGTTCAGGCTTGGCTCTCCAGTGTACTGTATGCCTACCCTCCACTCCCTCTAATCCTGAAATTCATTCAGAAAGCTTGATGGCTGGGGAGCTTTAGTGATCCTCATTGCCCCCTTCTGGGCTTGCCAAGTTTGGTTCCCTTCTCTGTGGTCTCATGCAATGTGTCCTTCTTGGGCACTAGATCTGGTCCTGAATCTGATCACACATCCCTGAAGGATCCCACACCCAGATTTAGTCAGCCTGAAGCTCACTGCGTGGCTGCTCCAGTTCCAGTGATAGTTAAGACTCCCGAGCTGTCTTTTCCAGTCAAGAAGATTTTGGTAGCAGCTCACAAGTCTTCCACCAGGGAGGTCTGTTCCAGTAAGTGGAGGCGTTTTTCTGTATGGGCTTCTCAACCTGATCTGGACCCTTTTTATTGCTCCAGTCCCTGCCATTTTGGAGTTTTTGGCAGATTTCTTCAGTCATGGTGCTAGTTTTTCCACAGTAAAGGTGCAATTGGTAGTGATATCCAGTTTTCACATAGGAGAGAATTCGGCTTCTTTGGCTTCTTCCAAACTTTTTAAAGCCTTTTTGAAAGGCACATTTTACTTCGGCCTCCAGTGAAAGACCCAGTGCCCTCTTGGGATCTTACCTTAGTTCTACAGGCTTTGGTTTCTCCCCCTTTTGAACCTCCAGCTGCATTTGACTTACAGTTCCTGTCTTGGAAGACTGCTTTACTGGTCGCTATTTCCTCGGCCAAGAGAGTTTCGGAGATCCAGGCCTTATTTGTCAAACCCCCTTACATGGTGTTTCATAAAGATAGGGTTTCTGTAAGAACGAATCCTTCATTCCTTCCAAAAGTGGCATCTGAATCTAACATTAACCAGGTCATCAATCTCTGTCTTTTTCCCAATTTTCTGAATAAGGGAGAATATAAATTGCACTTACTTGATGTTCACAGACAGCTGCGTTTCTATTTACATAGAACAAAATCCTTTCGTAAGTCTAATCAGCTTTTTGTTTCCTTTTCTTAGGAAAACCAGTATCCAAGGTAACTATTGCTCATTGTATCTCGAGTGCATTACATTGGCGTATTGAACCAAAGGTTTATCCCCACCTCGGCATGCCAGGGTGCATTCTACCAGGGCTGTAGCTACTTCTGCAGCTTTTTGGTCTAGGGTTTCCTTAGTTGACATTTGCTCAGCAGCTACTTGGTCGTCATCACATACGTTCATGTCTCATTACAAGTTGGATCTCCTTTCTAGAGGCAGGGCATCCTTTGGCTCAGCTGTGCTCCAGAACATCCTTCCATGAGGACCTCCCAGGGTTCATTGGTAGCTGGGGACTCTGTCCCACAGGTTGAAGACCAAATGAAAACAACTTCAGATAAAAAAAGTTATGTACTCACCATAACATTCCATCTGAGTCTTTGCTTTCATTTGTCTTCAGCCGTTTCTCCCTCCTTTCCCCTGCCTTATGTGGGCTGTGTATTGGACCGGATGGAAGAGGCATAGCCCCCTATTCTGGCAACCCTTTTTCTTTAGTGAGCTAATTATTCATAATGCCAGTAGTTTAGGCATATGGTTAGGCTGAGGTACTATGGTCTGTAGCAAGCTCAATCTGAGGGGAGGAGGAAGACATGCGCATTATGGATAGGGGAGGAGCTTGGTCCTGATGCTGGAAAATGCAGTCAGATCCGTATTCCCGCAGGTTGCAGACAAATGAAAAGCAACAGCTCAGATAGAATGTTATGGTGAGTACATAACTTTTTTTAATGAAGCTCTGAGATTGCAGGTGTTGCTTAATTTGTAGAAGTATGATCGTATATTGTGTCACAGTTGATGAAAGCAGCTGCACACATCAGATGCACTGAGTAGAGCATATTTATCAGGGATGCATCAAAATGTTGTAGAACTAGAAATGTTTGGGAGTAAAAACAGTTACCAGTGACAAAGTAGTAGTAGTAAAAATTTCAGAAGTGTTGACAATGACTTAGAAATGTAGTAATTGAAATGCATTTAATTCTGTAATGAAAATAATTCAGCTTCACTCCTTATTCAAGGAAGAAATTTAGTTGTCCAAGGCATGATTGCAACTGACAAAATAGTTCCTAGTCAGATAAGAACAAATGTTTAAGAGGACTTCAGTCACATTTGAACATGGTGGTAATGCAAAGAAAGAGAGAAGTTGTACCCCGGAATTCATAAAGCTCAGCGCAAGGCCGGCGTTAGGCTTGCTGCGCCGACCGTGCGGCGTGAAAGAGGGTGCAGTAGCGCCAAATGCATATTAATGAAGGCTCGCTGCCGACACATCCACGTGCACAGGAAAGGAGCGCGAGTGCATAGGGCGTGTCGAAGTGCCGCACGGAGGCGTGGAAATGGCAGCTGTCGATGTGCAACCTAAAATGCTTACATATAACAAGTTGCAAGGTAGTAAATGTAAATATCTAGTGACCGTATGTCCGAATCATATCCCATAAGGCATGTGATAGTCACACACAAAAGGTATGTCTGTATTTCACATACCAAATGTGATAGGAAATAGAATAAGCATGTAAACGAAACAGGAGCAGCATATAAACAACTACAACAATATAGATATCTAGCGACCGTATGTCCGAATCATATCCCACAAGGCATGTAATAGTCCCATACAAAAGGTATGTCCGTATTTCACATACCAAATGTGATAGGAAATAGAATAAGCATGTAAACGAAACAGAAGGAGCATATAAACAGCTACAACAATAAGGACACATGTAGGCTGAAAGGAACAGTATTATCCGTACCGTCGACTAGGATTACCACCTGTCTCACTTTGTGAGCGACAGTCCCTCTCTGGGCAGTTGTGTCCTGACAAAAACCTGTAAAAATGGCAAATGTCCTGAGATTATAGGACAAAATTATTCCCTATATGTTAAGTAATAGTTGCATTCAACAGTTTCTCTGTATCTAATTTACATAAATGTTATAAGAAACCGAATAAGCAACTAAACTGCTACAAGAATAAGCTTTTATATAGGCAAGAATTCTAAGTTCTTTCCTGTGTACTGACCGTGGGCATGTGTCGGCCTGTAAAATATCATGTTTGTACCAAAAATATCCCACTTTGGCCAATTGAAAAGGTGGCAACCCTACCGTCGACTGTGGGGAGGTGTTTCCCACTACAGTTGGATATGTGTACGCAATATATCCCATCCTGGACATAGGAAAAGGTGGCATCCTACCAATGAGTACAACAGGCTGCCAAAATCCGGAAGTCAGCGGTACAAGCCGAACTTGTCAGGATGTGTCACAGTTGAACGGGTAGTACTCGGGTATACCAACCATGTAATGAAAGTTAAGTATGGGCGTGTAGCTATGTGCGTGAGGAGGTATAGCATGTGGAAAGCAAACATGGCAGGGTAGTCCACACAACCATGCAGGTACCAGACACATGTGTAGGGTATTACATGTGTTACTCTGGCCGTGTCATGGGCCAACAACCAAAGCAGTGATGTATGGGGTGTGAGGAATCTGTGTGTGTGAGGTGGATGGGTAATGGTACAATCCTCCAAGGCGATACTGTGTCGTATGCAGAATAGGTGAACCGGAGGTGTATGAGGGAGCAGCGGGTGAATCTGAAAGAAACACAAATACATGTATAAACAGCTGCAATACAAGCAGACCGGCCATACTGTAGAACAGAATCCCACAAACAGATGAATATTAAAATGTGCGATACAAATGTATAGATATGTCACCGGCACATACCCACAGATTGGTCCTGATGGAACTGGCCATAACAAATGCAACACACCTGGATGGAACTGGCCATAACAAATGCAACACACCTGGATGCATAATGGACTACCCAGCATCCCCTCCACATCATACAACCCGCTCCCGTACCTGAACGTCCACCAAATCCAGCCGTACTTGGCCTACTGGTTTGGTGCAGCCACAGCTACACATAGTGACCACTACGCATATGTAGTAGGTAGTGTCACCCTAGGCGGTTCCAGGATTGCACACGACCTCATCACATTTTCGTAACTCCAAAAAGATGTTCGGTATTCCTCTTGTTGTGGATCGGCCCAATTTTTGGATATCCCTCATGGGATACGTAACCTGTGTAAACATCAGAACGGAAGACACGAAGTCCAGTTCTGTAGACATCTGGACAGAAGCTGGAATGTGCATTAGAGGTGCACGACACTGTCCAGCCCTAAGTGGTCATGCATAACCTACTACCCAGGATCAAACACTTGCCCGTGACGCACGTGTCCCGACATGAATAAGCGGGAGAATATATTGCACACATTCGCATAGTGGCAAATGGTATAAGGGTGATGAAGGCACTGACGTAAACAGGATAACCCTGATCTACTGTGTGAGGGGCACTTAATGTGCCTGTAGGTGTGACCGACCATACCTGTCAACCTCTGAGAGCAAGCTATCTGGACTAAGCCATGAATAAAAGTGGGTCAAAGGCCCAAAAGTAGGGGCAATTTGTAAAGATTGCTCTTAGAAAATTAGAAAGTTGATAGAATAACAGTTTGTACATTGGCATTAATTACCTGAAGAGTATGAAGTCTGAAACTCAACTGTCTGTCATTATGTTCTGACTTCAGTCTTTAATGATTAGCTACTGATTTTCCAGAAAACAGTGTATTACAGAGGTCCGTACATATTTACAGTAACAAACCTTCACATTTGTTTACTGTACTACTGCATACCTGTAGTTCATGTCCAAAATAATAATCCTCGTACGAATGCATACAGGAAATAGTCAAATGTGAATAGGAACATCCCTCACCGTGGATTATGTATTGCAACCACCCCCAACCATATTATGTATTGCCAACATAAAAAGCAGCTGACAGGTGCCGAAACACCTGTCTGTAAACATAGGTAAAAATCTATAAAATGGACAAATTCTGTCCATGTGCTTTGTCTGACATTTGAACTCGGTCAGGGCAGTTCCGTTCACCAGGTGGACAAGCCTAAACCCAGATCACCACATGAACGCCCTGACAATCAAAGACTTGTATGTTCCAGGACTTATAAACCTTAGAGTTCTGCATATCCTTGGAATAATTAAATATGCAGCTTGGGTCCAGAGCAGTAGGGAATAGGGAATGTGTAATATGTAGTACTGCATTTTTCCCAGCAGGAGAATGGATGCCTGTGTTGTAAGTGAAGCAGTGAGGCATATGTTAATGTAGCTATGTACTATGGGTATGCATATAAATGAGTCAGAACACCAATAGTATAGTGGTTACAGCATCCAGCCAATGTGAATGCAGTCCCGGGTCAACTACGACGACAGCACATATAAGTTTAAAGTGTAATGAATGCGTCTGTGCTGTAAAGACATTTAAATATGTAAAGGTGAACGTGTGTTTCGCATATGTCCGTTAACCGGATTACAGATATTTTACTGGTACTGTCACAATTAATAAAGCCCACGTAAGCACAAAGTCTTAGTAAACATATGTAACACACAATAAGGATATGTAAGTGCGAATCTGCTCACAGCATAGCAAATGAATGCTGTTTTCTACACGTTTATTTATATATGGATATATATATTTTTGTATAGATATATATCCAAAGACTTAAACTAAATAACTATATGAAATAAAGAATGTGCAGACATATATATATATATATATATATATATATATATATATATATAAAGAATGTGCGACATATATATATATATATATATATATATATATATATATATATATATCTATACACACAATACATTAGTTGATATATACATAACAAACATATAAACATATGTCCTTGTAGATATAACACATGTACATAAATAGGTTACGTCATAGCTATTATGGATAGACATACAGACATGCAAGAAAGGTAAATACACTGCTGCTTTCCAAACCATTGCCCGGAAAGTACCAGTGTGCCAAATCTGCAAGTTCTACTCTTTAAACATGGATATAGGTGTCCTTTGCAGGACCCCAAAAATTGGTCCACTACAGGAATGATCGAAGCAAAGAAAGTCACATCCGCAGCTACAGTATAGCTGTACATGCAACAGTAGCTTGTGCAAGGGTAATAACACATGGGTTGACAGAATGTATGACATATGTCCCGATACGTGGAGAGAGGATAGTGCTTAGAAGTGTCTTCATACTTTATTATCGCTCACATTAAATGTGTCTTATGACTACTGTGGAGGGATGTCCGGTTTGGGAATCATGGGTATACAATAATGGGCCTAGGTTCCCAGGTGTTGGTTGGCACAGATTTAGTTGGTCCGCCCCATGGGAGTGATTAATATTCCTATGTGGGTATAGCACATGCCTATACCTTCCAAAAATGAAGAATCCATCTACTGGATATTGTGTAAATCATTGGGGGAAGACGTAGGGACTTGTATTAGTGTCATGTAAGCGATTGTCATGGACGTACATGCGTACGAATAAGATGGTAACCATACCTCTCAACCTTTCAGAATAAGACATCTGGACAAAGGCATATTAAAATAAGTACAAATAGGGACTATTTTAAATATTCCTCTGACAAAGTTAGAACGCTGATAGAATAATGGATAATTCATTAGTATGAATGTTTTGAGGGTTAATTATAAAATACTAATGTCTGTCATTATTATCTAACCTCACAGTCCTTAATGACTTGCCACTAATTTACCAGAAAGGCACAATATTATGAAAAAAGGAACAACATTATAAGTCCAAGTTCGGGACATTTACCCAAAATGTGTACAGTTGAGAGGTATGAAGGTAACCATGTCCTAAATAAATGTACAGAACTAGTGATATCAGGTGGACAGGTGTGAAGAAAGACGTGATGACAAATGACAAAACATGTATAAGTCAAAAGCATATACCTCCATAAATGTGAATGAATACTTACGCCCTGTGATAGTCAATGTGGAAGGTTAATAGAAACAAAATAAATGTGTCCCTCAGGGTGTTATGCAGTGTCCCTGATACAGTGTTCAGTCTCCCACACTCGCATGTGAGTTCTGCCACTGACGGAAAGCACAAATACCGGCGAACACATAAGGTAGATGATAGCATAATATGTTTTGATTAGCACCTGTTGGCTTTTGTGAGGAACACAACACTTTGGGCGGGTGTGTCCTGCAAAAGGAATGTAATGGCATCTGGCCTGTGATTTCTTCTTGTGTGTAGTGGTGTAATAAAATAATAGATCTTGTATCAGAAACAGATACATGTTATAGGAAACAGTATTATCGACTATACTACTACAAGAAAAATCTGAAGGTATGAAAAGCACTGAAGTAGTCAGTTTAGTATTGACCGCAGGTATGTGTTGACTTGTCAAATGTCACAGCTGTATATATAGTACCTATAGGGCTGTTACCTTTACAAATGATGAAAGTGGGAGCTGCTCTGTAGAAATGTCAGACGTAGCAGGTCAAAACATACCTACAGCCATGCATACTCCATAAATAGACATATTAGCACACAGCAAAGCTTAGGCCAGGAGTCATGGAGCCTTGGCCGGCGTGTACGAGTAGAGCAAGGCAAGATGTCTGCCGAGCTATTCAGCAATATCCTGTGGGGGCGTGTAAGACAGCCCCTAAAACGAACGTTGCACAGACAGTGTTAGGATATGCAAATTACCCCATTTGTAGGTGAAAGCTATGCAAATGATGTAAATCTGCGATACATGAAACAGTAAGCTGTCCGTGCAAGAGTAGAGTTAAGTGCAGAAATGTACTAGGATGTTAACCGAGTTACGTTCTGCAAGTAGCTAAACGGAGCAATGTCATCTGCAAATAAAGGATGAATTTAGTCGAAGAAGCATGCCAATGGCCAAATATAAGGCCAGTGGCATATTTTTCCATTGGAAATTAATAAACTCTATTTGTCCTCCCCCGATTTCCAGTGTGTAAGCGTAGTGCAGCGGCGAGAAAACACGCTGCACTTTTAAAACAAGAAAAATATTTAAAATATAGAAAGAAATTCTCATTTTAGTTAAAAGTTCGCCATGCAGGTGAATGGCAAGCTGAAGACAACATGGCTACTGAATACTGGTTGCGGTGTGTGGAAGCGCTCTGTCAGAGATGTAACCAAGAATTAGTAGGCAATCCGATGCAATTGAGGCTGAGGATAGTGAATCACAATTTATCATGCCATATGGGCCAAGCCACTACAGTGTAAGAGTAGGTTAAGGGGACTATCAGAGTAGAAGATAAGTGACATCATGAGTGTGTATGTATAAAACACTGTAATCCTCTCGGAGCAGTGTGTCACATGTTTGCTGTCAGTTACTCATCAGTGGAAGAGGCGTGTTATGATTTATCCTAGGTAAAGTCAGGAAACTTGACTGTGTACGCCATGGATATCACTGATGTTTTTTGCAAACCTGTTTAGTGTGTTCGCGCCTGTGCGCACCTGTAAGCCCGAGTAAGCATGTGTGTGCGCTTGTCAGCCCGTGTGCGCGCATTGAAGAATGAGTAAGCTAGTGTAAGAATGTTGAAGCCCGTGTAATGTCTTGTAAGCCAGTGTACGCGTTTGTAAGCATGTATAAATCTGTATTACACACATCACACACGTACTGCACACTCTGAAACACATGCTGCCAATACTACACACGTCAGTCAAATGGCACATGGATGGATAATAAATCTTCAGAATTAACAGTGCTGTAAACTATACTAAACTGATGGTCATAGCTGTAATGCATCATGCCTGCTTACATACACCTAGAAGGATATCACACTTTGTGTTAACAACATTTTAACATTAATACAGTGCTGTAAAGCCACCCTGTGCATCACCACCGTGTTAGTCTGTTCCTGCATCACTGTTACACATTACAGGTGGTGGCACAGGTGTCATCATATGCACAGGGTATGGTGTTTCTTTTCCAGAGCCTGTCATTGAGCCATCCAATCAACATGTAAGTATGTGTGTGTGTGTGTGTGTGAGGGACAACAGTGTTTGCATGGCCCAATGTTGATGCAATGTGTGTGTATTTGTTAGCCCTAGCTGTTTGTTTCATGTGTGTGCGTGTCTGCATGTACAC
Organism: Protopterus annectens; assembly: GCF_019279795.1. Classification (NCBI taxonomy): domain Eukaryota; kingdom Metazoa; phylum Chordata; order Ceratodontiformes; family Protopteridae; genus Protopterus; species Protopterus annectens. The sequence continues at coordinate 789,221,682 of NC_056746.1, forward strand.
AGTTTCAGCACGTGTCAGCCATATATACAGGAGGTTGTGGGACAGTCACAGACCGTACCTGACAGGCTGTACAGATCGCCATTATTGGCCATGGACACCCCTCCATGCATTCAACAATATTCCAGTCCTGCACCTGTCATTGTATACACATACATTCCTGGGATCTGTATCACAACCTGTGGATAAAAGGGAGTCAGTAATGTTAACCTGATTTGCATAGTATTGTCAGTTAATACATAGCTATATGAACCATAATCATCCTCCAAATTAATAACCACTGCTGACTGTTGCTGAGATGTGCACATGACCATTTAAAGGTGCTGTGCTATCATTGTTTTCAATGTCCCTTGTAATACCCAGCAACAAAATAACTGGTCACTACACAACTATAACCCAGGATCACTACAGCAAACAGTATGTGCACTATCACAGAGCCATAGCAGATTTACATACATCAAAGATGATCACGTACAGATAATGCAGCACATTCAGTAGTGCTAATATCCACATACATATCTATATCTATCTACATTACATATATATATATATATATATATATATATATATACACACACACACTCTCACACACACACTCTCACACACACACTCTCACACACACACTCTCACACTTGGCAGGGTTGGGATCAGAACACAGACCTAACTACCTTATCACACTACAGCATTACGCATGTACAGAACGCGCTACCGTGATTACTAGATCACAGCATTCACACAGGCATACATCTAGCTTGCTGGAAATCAGCATCAAAGGCAAAGGCGCCGTACGGATTCTATAGAGAGTGAATAGTGTAAAAGCAATGTACTGTTGTCATGCAGCGGGAAACTCGCACACACACATACACACGTGGCAGGATTGGGATTAGAACACAGACCTAACTACCTTATCACACTACAGCATTACGCATTTACAGAATGCGCTACCAAGATTACTGAACACAGCGCTCCCAGAGGCATACTTCTAGGTGGGTGACATCATCCGCAAAGACGCTGATAGGGAATGTATGTGGTGTGAGGCGTCTAAAAGCATTACCGTGTCCCCAGGCAGCTGGAAAAACACACACACACACAGACACAGACACAGAGGCACACACTTGGCAGGGCTGGGAGTCGAACATACACCTAACTACCTTATCACACTACAGCAATACGCATTTACAGAATGCGCTACCGGGATTACTCAACACTGCACTCCCAGAGGCATACGTCTAGTTGGGTGACATCATCCGCAAAGACGCCGATAGGGAATGCATGTGGTGCGAGGCGTCTGAAAGCATTACCGTGTTCCCAGGCAGCTGGAAACACACACAGACACAGAGGCACACACTTGGCAGGGCTGGGAGTCGAACATACACCTAACTACCTTATCACACTACAGCAATACGCATTTACAGAACACGCTACCGAGATTACTCAACACAGCACTCCCAGAGGCATATTTCTAGGTGGGTGACATCATCCGCAAGGCAAGGACGCCGATAGGGAATGTATAGAGAGTGAGCAGTCTGAAAGCATATTACTGTCACAAGGTAGACATAGACAAACACACGGCAATGGTGTGATCAGGGCAACTAAATATCTACGGAGCACAACACCACTACATAGATATGGGACACGCCACAGACAGTACACCCTGCAAGACAGTCAACCAGTGTGTTCAATGTAGGCATCCATCGTGACGTTGAAAATGGACATCTCTTGCCTGGATGTCCACCATCGCTATACAGGATGTCAGTGGCCATGCCCATACACAGAGGCACATCACCGACACAAAGTGTCACTGGCCATGCCCACACGCTTAGTATCACGCGTCCGTTTGGAAAGTACTGTGTCCATCTACACAACGTTGTACTGGGCATGCTCACACACTTAGCAGTTGTAAAGAGCCGTCTTGCATGCACACGGATTCTAAACATGTAAGGGAGCAGTTTGGAATGTACTGTGTGTCCAACTACACAATGGCGTACGGGGCAAGCTCACACACTTAGCAGTTGCAAAGGACCGTCTTGCATGCACACGGATACTAAACACAGAAGAGCACAGTATGGTATTACTCTCCCCACGTACATGAAGGCCACTCACATGTATTGACCAGTACACACTCAGGAGCCATCACAGATGTCTCAGGTGCAGATCGCAGAGGTACACATCGCAGTCTACAATGTAGCCCTCAGACATCACCATGTCATTGGACCAGCAATACACAGCCATACATCAACACACCACCATGTGACTCATGCCCAGTGGACTCTACATAGGTGTACAGCAACTGTGCGGACTACACATGTACCGACAGGGTTCCATCATGTGTTATGCATTGCAGTGATACCACTGTACATAACCAGGTCGGCTCTACACATACCAGGGGCCCTGGGTCTTACACAGGTGTGACAGATGACTGTCGCTGTATACCAATGAACACACATGTTTGGATGTGTCATACATGTAATTGCAGTGGATATGTGCATGGACCATACATACACAACACATATGTACATAGCATAGCTTTTGCTGTCCTCCATGCAGACAAGTGGCTACAGCAATCATACGCACACAAATGGAAGGTGGGTCCATGGCTGTTGAATGCCAACAGTACATGAGGTAGCAATGTTGACCGAGGACACATTCCCTCTGTACTAGTTACCCATGACACAGTACATGAGGTAGCAATGTTGACAGAGGACACATTCCCTCTGTACTTAGTTACCCATGACACCCATCCTATCATACAACAATCCATGTCTTATGTATGTCAACACACATGTCCACCAATTGCAATGCATACAAACATGGCTACATGACAGGCATGTAGGACCAACACACATGTACAAACTGTAGTGTGCATGCAGCTACCATGCATGTGCAGTAGCTGATGTAAGTAACTCATCTGTGCCTAACTACAACATGCAGTTACAATGCAGCCCCATCATTGACCCCTGTATATGGTGACATACTGACAGTACGGTAGGATGTACATCAGGTGTGGATGGATGCGTGTACATAAAGTGGTGATCCACCAGTGTAGATGGATGTTCGCCAGGGACGGCTCACAGGTGTCACACGCCATCTTACCATTACATGTGCAAACAGTACGCTGTGTTACTGTTACTTGACAGTGAAGACATAAAACCAACAGTAGTCGGGTGTTACTGACTGTACGTCACTTGACACCTGTAACACTTAATTCCTACCGTGTGCATATAGCAACACAATTGCTGGACATAGTGTTGGTACACATAATGCGGCCAATACTGCTGCATGTCTGTCAGATGTATCATCATATAGCAGGTGTATTATTCACAGTACTGCCATGTGTGTTTGCATGTGTGACCATATGTGCCACCTATGGTGGGGGATACATCCCAGTTGTTACCCCTGTACACTGTTGTAGACATCTGTACATACTGCAGTGTAAAAAGCATGACGTAGGCAGGTGTGGTGTGTGTATCACACACATCAGTTATCCGTATGTGTATGATAGTTGTGTGTGTGTGTATGTATGTATGGCTGTCTGATGCATGGAGTGAGGGTGTATGCTACCATACAGAAAACACAGGATCCCTAACCCCTCATGGTGATGCAGTCTACTACCCTGTTGATGCCATCGGTTTCAGCCGTATTGGCTACCTGTACATGTCCTTTCTCTGTGTCGCATCGTGTGGGTGCACAGTACTGTGAGGGTGATGACCACATAGGCAGGTGCCCTCAGCTCAACACTATGGGGTGTGCATTATAGTGTTGTTGACCCAGTGAGTGTGGGCAGGTTCCTGTAATGTGACAGGGTATTACTACTACACAGTGAGGCCTTATGCTACCAAGTGGCCTCTAACGTTGTCATTGGCCAGACCGCTGTGTACAACCCCTGCATCATGTCAGCATACCTGTGATATGACCTGGTATGGATGTCAAGTGTCTAGCCACTGTAGCCTATTAAACTGCACACATGCTGCTGGATTAGTATATGTGTGGACATCTGTGGTATGTTAGACTTTCCAGCTGTCCGGTTGAGGCTACGTATAACATGCTGAGATTGCCATGCGTGCCTGTGAGTACTCCACAGTTACACATGGAGACTGCAAACACTGCTACCTGTAGGCACATGCAAGTAGACCATAAGGAGAGAACCAGGGCAGCATTACCAACATGCTGTTACTGTTGTTACCGAGACACATATTGTGAACATATAATAATGCATGCTACACCTGTACTACATGGTATGTCTGGTGCATGTCAACAGTACACAACTAATGTAATATACATGTCTCTCACTATTCTTACACAACTAATGTAATATACACTTCCCTCACTAGTCGTACACAACTAATGTAATATACTCACTATTCTGTTCACCCTGTGCATCAGACCATTTGAGCATGTCCCTGCACTGATGGTGTGGATGACAGGGATGCAGCACAGGCTTCATCATATGCACAGGGTGAAAATGTTTGCCAGTGGCATAGGCTGCACCAGTGGGTGATATCATGGCTGTGGGTAAGGGCCGGTGATATGATTGGACATGTCTGTTCAGTATGCATGTGGGTGTTGTGGTGCCCTACAGATGCATTTGCTGTGTGCGTGTATGTGTGCACACAGTTCTGCCTTTTGTGAGGCCTACACAGGGATATTATTGACAGCTCCAGATTGTACAGACCAGGTTGTACAGCTCACTGTGTCCGGCCACGTGACCTGTGCCTGCCAGGGGTTGCACTGACACTACCAGGCAGAGGTACAGATTGGCTACTGTCCGACACATGTCCACTGGAACAGTGTCCCCGCTGGAAACGTCCAGGGCCACGTCCACGTGGCCTACTGTGGACAGCAAAGCAGCAGCTGCACTGCTATTGCTACCGGCACTATGGGAGTGGGCATATGAGGTGGCACGCTCACGTCGACCTGCACTTGGTGGTGTAGCTGGCCTACGTCCACGTGGCCTATGCCTCACTCCTACCAGATGTTCCAGCACAGACAGCTCCCGCTCACTGATTGCCACGGTCAAGGATTCCGACCATGTCACCCAATTGCTTGTCCAGAACATCAGCAATCTGCTGTTGAGCATTTGCCAATGCCTGGATGTTGTCATTTAGGGTACCGGATAGCAGCCCTCTGCAGCCTCTGCCCTTCTCTGTTCTGCCGTTCAGCACGTGCCTGTGCCACCATTACAGTCTGGAACATAGGTTCATACTAGGCTATCTGCCCTAGGGCATTTATAAGCCTAGCCAGAGTGTGTTTGGCTTTCGCCACCCATTTTAAATTAATTTTGCTATGCCCTTTTTCGAGGTTAATATACTGTGCCTCTGTCTAACAGTGACACAGAAGTGATACCCGGGGTAAACCTACGATCTCCCATCCACTCATCAACATTCCTCTTGAAGAGAGTTAATGAGGGGCTCTGCCTGACCTGGACTGGGATTTTATTCCAGAGTGAAGGGAGCCTCTGGGTTATGAATCTGTCCCTCCAGCATGTCCTATTTATTTCAGTGCTGAGATTCAAGTCTCTCGAGCGCGTAGCTCGATGGGATTTGGATTTTCTGAGGTGCAGCATGTCAAATAATTCCGGGTTGGACATGGCTTTATACGTCAGGCACAGATCGCCTCTGAGCAGGCGGTATGCCACTGAGTAGAGCTGGAGTTTCTTTAACCAGGCAGCATATGGCATCTGTTTGAGCCCTTTGATCCTCTTGGTGACGTACTTTTGGGGTCTTTCCAGTTGCTGCTGGTGTCTGGTAAGGTACATCCCAAAAGGGGCATTGTACTCAATTATGGGCCTGATGAGGGATGAGTAAAGAGGCACGATGACCTCCCCTGATCTAGATGTGAATCCCTTCATGATTAGTTGGGCTATATAAAATATTTTTGTAACCACTTTGGCCACGTGATTGTCAAATGAGAGATTGCTATCAACTTGGGTCCCCAGGTCCCTAATTACTTCTTCTGTACTTAATGGATTACCACCTATGTGGTAATTTGTGGGCATTTTGTTTTTGCCAAAGGGGATGACTATACACTTTTTGGAGTTTAGCTTGAGGCCATGGGTCTGGCACCAGTTGTCTGTTTCTATGAGGCCGTTTTGGAGGATGCTTGTGTCGGCTGGAGAGTCGATTATGGCGCCCAGTTTGCAGTCATCTGTGAACTTGGTCAGCCACAGTCCTTCCGTGTTGGCCTGTACCTCCGAGAAATATATACCAAACAAGAGAGGCCCCAGGACTGAGCCTTGTGGGCCGCCACTTGTAACTGGTTTGGAGTCTGACATGGCTCCAGCAATTCTAACCATGTGGGTTATGTCCTTCAGCCAGTTTGCAACCCATCTAGTGACATAGGGGTTTATATTTAAGCTGGTGAGCTTATCTATAATGCCAGAGGTGGGGTATTGTATCGAAGGCTTTTGCGAGGTCCAGGTAGGCTGTGTGGACCACCTTCCCCTCGTCAATGGCCTTGGTGACGGTTTCAAAGAAATCGACCAGGTTTAAGAGGCAGGATCTGCCCTTAACAAAGCCGAACTTGGTAGGATCCAGTGTCTGTAGGTCCCCAGTATCTTTATTTATGATGTCCATGATGATCCTTTCCATAGCTTTGCAGACCAAGCTAGTCAGGCTTATGGGGCGATAGTTTCCAGGATCCGTTGAGGCACCACCTTTTTGGAGAGGGACCACTGTTGCTGTACGCCACTCTTTGGGTATATATCCTGTAGTAAGGCTGAGATTGAACAGTAGTTTTATGTTTGGGTTTAGTTCTTCTTGGAGTTCATGTAGGACGCAGCCCGGGACACCGTCTGGTCCCATTGAATCTGTGTTTGCTTTGGAGAGGGCGGCTCTTACCTGAGCATCTGAGATGTCAGGGGGGCAGCACTCTGCTGGGATAGATATTTGCCCTTTTGGTGGGGGGGGAGTTTGCGCTGAACCTGTCAACTAGAATGTTGGCAATGTCTGTGGGTTCGGTGTATTTTTTTGTCATTTTGGACTAATTCTGAGCATATCTGGGAATTACCACCCAGGTTCCTAACATAACTAAAGAAAGCCTTGTGATTATCCTTAGTGTCCTGTGCAATTGTTCTGTCGAAGCTGGCCTTAGACGATTTTATGAGTGCCCGTAGTTTTTTGCTAATACTGATCAGAGATGCCTTCCCTTTTTGGGATTTTGCTCTATCATGTAGTAGCTTCCTCCTCCTATTGTATAGTTTGTTTATGGCTGGGGTCCACCAGACAGGACGTCTGCCCTCGGAGGATTGGGTCTTGGTTTTATTTGGGATTGCATGATCCATGCATTCCTGAAGGTGTTCATAGAATGCGTTTATAAAGCATTCTGCAGTCTGGGCCGTATTTTCCACAGGCCCGTGGGCTTTGAAGGATTCCACCTTGGTTTTGAGGAGTGTGAAATTTGCTTTAGAGAAGTTTTTCACTGTGGTTTTCTGGGCAAGGGGTGGGGTCGGGATGCGAATATCCAGTGAGATTAGTTTATGGTCTGATCTTACCAGTGAGGGATACACTTCTGGTCTAGAGCATAGGGTCCCCATGTTGATGATGATCAGGTCCAGTATGTTTTCCCCTCTTGTGGGAGTGGTAACAAGTTGTTCCATAGCATTTGAGTTTATAAATTCTAGGAACCTTTGGTCTAGGGTGTTGGAGCTAGAGTAATGTATTTATTTTATTTATTTATGTAACATTTATTTAACATTTGTTGACTGGGAATGCTCCCAGTCTATGTTTGGGTAGTTGAAGTCACCCATTATAATGGTGTTTGGAGAGACCTTCATATTTTACAGTGTTCTCAGGAAGGCCGAATGGGGTTCCTGGGTTTGGGAGGGTGGTCTGTAGCAGGCTATAAACTGGAAGGCAGTTTTACCCACTGTTAGTTGCACATGGATAGTCTCTGATGCTTCGTGCTGTGCCACCAACCTGGAGGTGTGGGTATCTTTGACGAATATTGATACTCCTCCTTTGTGGTTCAGTCCAAGTTTTGGCACTGAAAAGCATGGTATGACGTATAACCTGATAGTGCTGGGGTGCTCTCGGGAGCCTTGAACCAGGTTTCTGTTACTGCACAGATATCGATGTTCTCCATGCTGAGGAGAGTTTCGAGTGCGTGCATCTTGAGCTTTAGACTTCTGGCATTGAGGAGCATTACTCTTAGTTTCTTATCCCTTGTGATACCTATGGAGGTGGGTTTGTCTTTTGAGCCTTGCCTAAAAAAGGCACTATGGGGGTAGCAAGAGCCTTTGCCAATATCTGAAAGCCCAGGGGTGACAGCCGCAAGCCGTCCCTAGCGAAGCATCGTGGCTTGTTGAGCATGTCATCCCAGGCTGACAGGCATTGGTTTGAATGACACCAATACTTAAACCAATTGTTGAAATTGATCATCTTGTCTTCATGTTTTGGCATCATTCTTGATGAGGGTAAAATGCTACTCAAGGTCAGGGTCATACCGGCCTGGGCTACATGCTCAGAGAGCTCCTCTATGTCTCTTTTCATGTAGTCCAGGGAGGTACGTCTCAGGTCATTCAAACCAGCATGGACAATGGCTGAGTCATATTTGTACTTGCCTTGGAGTGACCTGAGTGCTTGTGTTATGTGGCGGATCCTAGCGCCCGACAGGCAGCTCACAATGACCTTCTCCTTGTCCATCCTGGTGAGCGGGACATCAGTGTGCCTGACGATAGTCATCTATTGCAAGTGTATCAGGTGTGTTGTTTAGCCTTAAGGGCTGTGACTGTTCGACACACTAACTTTGTGAGCTATGTGTTGCACGTGTTTTGTTTTGGGGTAGCAGTTGCTTGGGTGTCTGCTTTGGAGTTCTCTGCTGCAGAGTATGTTTTTGTGTGTTTGTGTTTGGTTTGCTGTCGTGGTAGGTCTATGTGAGACTGAAATTGTAGTGAGTGTGGTTTCCTTCTCCTCCTGACTGGTTATGCCAGTACTGAGTTGAGAGAGCTTGGCCTCCAGTTTGGCTATATGGTAGCATCTCTCACATGGAATTTGTTGGGAGGAGGAGGGTGTTGTCTGTGTACATGAGGCATTTGTAACATTGCCTCAAGATTCCCAGATTCACCAGCTGGACCAGAGAGGAGATTGACAACTGACCTTTGGACATGGTAGAATAGTATTGGGAATTCCTTTATAATTGAAAAAAGGGCCAATGGGGAACACGGTACTCAAGGGGAATTTGTGAGGGTGTAGTGCTTTTAATTTTTTTAATGCTGACTTAGTGAGCAAGTGCCAGGTAACTTAAATGCAATGTGTTACAGGTAACTTAAATGCAAAAACGACAAACAGTAACTTTCTTTCAAGTGATACAAGGAAATAAGTACAGTAAGCAATGCAGGTATCACTAGGGATCCACAGAAGCGCTGAAAAGCTGCATTTTAGGTGGAATTAGCGTTTCATGGAAATAACAAGCAAACAACAAGCATACAAACAAAGCTAGATTCAGCAGGCCTGGATCTAGTCTATGCTTCAGCAAACAATGTGTACCAGTTTCAATAAGAAACAGTTCAAATATGCAGGCACTATAAGCCTTTAACCAAAAATTCCCAGCTCAGAAGGGCAGAGTCCAGCCTCTCCTCCCACAGGAGTGCAGACCACAAACCTTCTTAATGTAAAATAACTGGCCTGAAGCCCAAGTGCTTAAACCAGAACTAATACACTTTTAGAATAACTGGCACTGAGCCCTCAATCAGCAGTTCCCAACTTAGAAGGATGTAAGCTACCTGTCCTGCCACCACAGTGCAGGCCACAAACCTTCCTAATGTAAAACAACTGGTCTGAAGCCCAAGTGCTTAATCCAAAAGACTTAGAATGATAGCTACACTTTAATCAAGTTACTACCAAGCAGTAATAAATACAGTTGAATACTTTAAAGAATGTCTGGATTAGTGCTCAAGTTATACAAACAAAGCTAGATTCAGCAGGCCTGGATCTAGTCTATGCTACAGTAAACAAGGTGCACCGATTTCAATTAAGCTACCTGTTCTGCCACTACAGTGCAGACCACAAACCTTCTTAATGTAAAACAACTGGTCTGAAGCCCAAGTGCTTAAACTAAAAGGCTTAGAATGAGTTACACCAAGCAGTAATAAATACAATTGAGTACTTTTAAGATTACACAAAAGCAAAATAAAGTAGGAAGAAACACAAATACAATAAAAGCAGATCATTTTTTTTTCTGGTCTGGTGATGCAAGCTGCTGCGCTCTGTCCTGCAGGTGCATGTCTGCCAAAGGTCCTCCTATGAGCAGCACCGGCCACATGCCTGTGTGGCACATCTGCAGACATTACACTGACACCATGGTGTGGAGACGCACCTTCTGTAGCCACCACACGTTCCTGTTCCATGCTAACAGACGCTGACTGTCCTTCCTCTATGGCCACTGGTGATGCGGTATGTGTTGGCAGCAAAACTGTGTGTGGGGAAGAGGGGGACATAGCTGGGATGGCAACCATTGGCACAGATTCAGCCCCTGAAAACCCTGCCTGTACCTCATGCATATGTTAATCACTGCTAGTATCTGTGGGGACACTAACATCAGATGGACCGCAGGAGGGTAATGCACCTACATCACCTGTGAATGCAAAGAAAGACTCTGAATTACAATAGACACACACACAGACACCATGCATGTGATTTGACAGACGGCATGCAGCATGCCTGTGATACAGCAGGTGGCATGCAGCACAGACATTAATAGTGTTAGTAAGCGTACCCCCTGGGGTGCACACTACAGCAAGCAGGTTTCATATCAGTAGCCATGCCATTCACACAATCATGGTAGTATGCATGCATCCCCGTGATACACCATGTGGACCAGAACAGGATAACAGTACACATGGCTGACGTGACCTTGACATGTAATCTGCTGACGTGTGCATTAACATGCATACATGTCTGACACAATGGTGTCCTGACACGTACAGCGTCGTAATGGGCATCACATTGCGGTGTTGTCTGTATGCCCTACAGATAGAATGCATGTTTAGCAAATGTGCATGGAAGAGTAGTGTTAGCCGTCTACATTGCTCTACAGTGTGAAGTACAAACACTGTGCCATTGCATGGCATCATGAGGCGTCTGTATTGCTATACAGTGCATAATATGTACACATTGCATAGTCATAACTGCATGCATACTCATGACTTAACTGTGGATTGTGACCCACGATGCTGAGGTGTATACACATCAAACCATGCTGTGTCATGTGACAGGTCACTGGAGGACCCACAGATGACACCCCTGCACAACAACTACGGAGTCTTCGCTGCCTAACAACCATGTCCACACATAGCGGTCTTGTCAATTCACCATGTCCCACATGACATTGATGTACCACACACACGAGGTGCACAGCTATTGGTGATGTCCTACAGCAGCAAGGGAAATGTACAGTATCTGTGGCCTGATGTGGTGTCAATGTCTGTGGAAGCTGTAGAGGTGACTACTGTCATGCTAGGACACAGGCATATGATGTTCAACACATCATATATGGTAGACATCAGTGACACCTCCACTGGCTTGTGCACAGGCTTTTAGGATGTCCGGTGTACCACATCAACTGTATAATCGGTCAACTAAGGCTATAATTAGACCATGTGTGGACAATGTGAAACAGGGTGTATACGCATCACATCTACTGTGTGGCTATGTATCTCTGGCCCTCCCCCATGGCCATGTGTGCACATGTGTTGGACAAATGTGTGATGGCTGTATATCACACATGTCTGTGTTGTCCCATATGACATACACCCATAGATGTCAGATATGTCGCCATCCACAGGGCTGTGCAGACAACAGGTTGTATGTGGGTTATGGGTTATGGGATAGTGTGACATTATTGCAGCCAATACACTACATGTCTGGGACATGTCAGATGGGACATCACAATGTGTGCACCCATTGCAGGGGCATATAACACAATGGTGACTCATGTGGGCTGCCCATATCACAGCTCACTGTGTGGTACTGTTTGCGTACCACACTTGTTGTTCCAATGTATAGTACATATGCCTCCATTGTCGAACACCTCCACTGTTGTATGCACAGCTGACCACACATGTAGCAATGATAAATACTCTGGTTTAATGTCAGTGTATCATTTTGTTTGTATATATTGCACATGGGTGGCCTGTGTGAATGATGGATGACACGACCTGTAATATCGTGAATGTAATGAGCATCAAGTGTACAAGTGTTAACTGGCCACATGGCGAATAGATCTATGCTTTAACATGCCTGATACTGATGACAGTCTCACCTTTAACGGACTCATGTCTGTGCGGCACGCCAGAGGTACCTGTATAGAGGTGACACAGCAGTATGAACTTTATCCATGACTGTATGACAGCCATAGGGTGCACTGTGCATGTTAACACATTCGCCTGTACAATAGCATATAGTATGCACATGTGTGCATACACAGGGTAGCATACTGTAGTATGCTGCATGTGTGTCCACATACCATGCATATGTTGTTACATTACATAATGTACAGTGGCACATGCACATAAATGGGATATAGTAGCCATATGTGCAGTACTGACTTACCAGGAAACTCCAGGCTCATTTGTTGGGAGATACCCACCTCCACGATGGCAGCTAGTGTTTGTGGATGCTGTTCTGAGGGTGTCCCCAGACTGGCCAGTAGCTCCTCAGTGTGTGTGAGTGGGGGCTGGGTTGGTGGCCCACCACCTGTTCCACCTTGTTCCCTGGCGATTGCAGTGGCACACTGTTTTGCATGTCGTATCAAATCCATGCAGTGTCTGCGCACCTGCTGGTAGGTGCGGTTATGGCCACCCACATCGTTCACCCTCCTGCAAAGATCCTGCCACAGGTCATCCTGCTGCTGGGCATGCTGTGGCACATGGCTGAACAACACCTCGTAGTTCTCATGGAGGTACGGGATGAGGACATCATCCTCCTGGCGGCTGTACACTGGAAGGCGTGTACGAGGCATTATCTGTAAGACATAATGATGGTGACAGGTCACAGTTTGAGATGTGCAGAGATACTACTGCACATGACATCTAGTACATCTGCACAGTTATCTTTGCAAATCATCATGTCACTGACACGACTGACATTGTTTGTGTCACACACATGTAACACCTGTTATGCATTGGATATCATCACCATATATGTGTGTCATCTCATTACAGTGTTCATACTCCATGTGAATGCTGTCTTGATGTGGGCATGTCTGTTTGCCTGCACTGGTGTTCTTACCTATCTGCACATACCTAGATGTGTCCGCGGTAATGCTGTTGACCTTGATGCTGTGTATATGTCACATATCAACACAGACACAGCCTTAATGGACTTGAGCAGTGACAATGCACACATACACATGGAAACCTGTACATGCATGTGTTTTGCCATATACATCTACACAGCACTGTACAGCTGTTCAACATCCTGCCACGGATCGCCTGTGTTGCACATGTGATAGACATGAGATAATGGCTAGTCTGACGTCATTCGCAGGGATGGTTATCAACTATAGCATGTACGGGCAAGGTTTCCTAGCTGTATCTGACAGTCATTATGCCGCCGCGAGGTGCATCAGTGCCACATTACTGATCCAGACAGTTGATACTACATCTGCCATGCGGCCATCACATCATGTATGACAGGGATGACGTGCAGCTTTGATGGACAGGGTTGCTTGGTATGGCGGGAGTATGTCACATGTATGGCACAGGGATCTGTCCAGCATGTGGCGATCCTAGTATTAGGATGGTGGCTGTCCATGACGTATGTCTTTCAGATCAGCCTATGGACATATGTAGCATGTCCATCATCATAGTGTAGCACATGTCTTTATGCAAGGTAGACAGCATGCTGCATAGTGGAGGTGAGGATTGTGAAGGCTGGCATCGTCCATCCAGGCATGGCCATTACCCCTTAAAGGTGATATGTGATCCAATATTGGTCACCCAAGTGGTGTGTATGCCTGTCCAATGATCTCCGTGCCCATGGATGGCACCTTGTCATGACATGGGTACTTCATATGACTACCTAAGGGGCCTGGAGACATCACCAAGTCAGGGAGGTGTACTGCACAGCACCATCCCTTACACAGTGTCCATAATGTTGGCCACAGCCTAGGTGAGAGTTAATGGGTACAGGGATGTTCACCTAGCGGTGACAATGCTGATATCATCCATCAGAATGTGCACATATGTCACACACCTCACCCACACAGCACATTCTGTATGTTGTTCACAACACTGACACAGCTATTGCTCATAGGTCATGGCCATTCACATCCTTACATGCACAGATGCCTGACATTTGTCTGTGTGGTATGGGCTACAATGAGGGTGGAGTACAACACATTAACCCTGTTTTACTGTAGCTGGCACTGGTGTGGTATGCATGTCACTCTGGCACCTTTTGTAGTTATGAGTCTGTCAACAGGCCACTGGTAGAACACTCCTGTGACATACAAAGGTATTTGTAATCAAACATCCGTACTGTCTTGTACATCTGTACTGCTAACATCTACATTGATAATGGTTCATGAACATGCAGACCATACTCAGCAGGGTTATAGTGCGGTGCCACCCATTATGGCTGTCGTTACCACTTGTGGGTTGATATTATCCAACACCCTATCTGTATTGTATGTTCATGCTCAGCACTTGTTCAGAAATTGTGAGCATGTCATGTGCTACTGATTCATATAGCACCCATTCCACACCATTTCCCACAGGTACACTGTCTGTCCTCACATTTCCAGCTTGCTTACAGTACAACAGCTGTTGTACACACGTAACTCACATATCCTGTGAGACATGGTTGTATATATAGGCATGTCCAACTGTCACGTACCAGTGCTATTGCCCGTCAATATGATGGATATGTTGTACATGTGGCAATAGAGCAATTGTCTCATGTACACATTCAATGCTCACCTCCCAACATACGACACTACAGCCTGTGGGGGATCCACATATGCAGCCCTGCTGGGGGTAATGCTGTCACCAACCCTGACTGCACCTGACAGTCATGTGGGGATGTGTAACATTCGCAACACACCCCACTCATCACATAGTCTCACATGATCTCCACCACAGGCCACACATATGAGGACAACTTGTGCAGTACCTCTCCATACTCTGTGTAGGCACCAAAGGCAGCCCCCATCACCGAACACAACATCGCCAACTTATAGCGCACAGACTCGTGTGTGCCCATCACATACAGCCAATAGGGTGTTATAACATACACAACACACCAGTCATAGGTGAGACTGTAGGCGGTCACACTGCTGTTCCATTCAGCAGGCTACACAAGGCAATAGTCGCTTACATTTTGCTGTCGGGTAACTGGTTCTGCAACATAACCTATGCACCCATGTCACACCTCACTAGGTACGATGTGACTGTCATTCTCCATGTTAGTGTGACTGCCCTGAGGTGACACTTCACAGACTACGTGTGCAGGGACATGCAATAGCTCACCAGTCTTGTAGCCCTGAAGGTGTCGGCCAAGCCCTGGGGAGCATTATGCATTTATCCGGACCTGATACCACTGTACGACGGCTGACTGTGTCACTTCAACAGTTGCCTATGCTTCTGCTGTCATTCCACAGGCATCTGGTATCTGTCCGCTTTGACTGACCTGGTCAAACAACACAATGCTTTGGCACAGATGAGCTGCACCTGTCAGCCCTGGGAGTACAGATCACATGTAAGGCTCTTGCTGCTTCTATACTGCCTGTCTTGCACAGTTTCCAATAACAGTCACCGGCAGAACGGGAAGTAGCATGCAAAACATGGGGTCATGTGACAACGCTTGACATCTTCCTCTGTGACGCACGCAGGCAAGACGCACCTTATAATGCACCACTTCAATATCTCTGCAGTGACTGGGACCTGCCTCTAGGCTCTGCAGAGCACACCTGCAATGACAGGTTATAGACAGACCATACCTTTCAGGCACGTACTTGGACCGGCACACCCACGGCTCAGGTGTTCCCATATTCCACTATGTTGTGCACACATCCTGGCTAGTTACTTAGCACAGTGCATCAGAGGTACTCCACGTGCAACTAACTGTGTCCGGAACTGCTATACACATTGTAACAAGCTACGGATTCAACGACATACCCCACGGTTACCAGACCTCATTTGATGGTGTACTGGACAGTAGGGCTCAGACAGCTACTACTGATGTGAGACTGACACTACCCCACACTTAACTGGGATAGCCACTCATGTACCGGCACATCCATGAGTCATAACCTCCACTCGGCTGGATCAACCCATACACACCACCTCCAAGACCAACATTATTCTTGACATGAACACTACCAACATGTGACTGGTGTTCCACACCTGGGTTTATCCCCTTATTGGTGGATTCCGAACATGTGCTAATCACCCTTGTTAGCCACATCCCGGCACCACACCCTTCACGGCATACACAGTACATGAGTACTACAACACCTACTACAGACGTCTTATGACAGCGGTAGTTAACGTCATGACACCTGTGCAGATGGACAATGCACATGCAAGCTCTGAAACATACCCCAGTGCACTTCATTAGCACGTACACAACTGCATGGATCATGCTATTCCACACAGAGCCATGATGGTACCCACCAGATAACAGACGCCACTCTGGTGGTCAAGTTCCATGGACATAATTTACAACAACAAGTGGAGGCTGTTGCACAGTGGTGTACAATCCCATGGGTGGGGTAGCTCACTGGTCAGCCTTGGTGGTGCCACAGGATCCCTCATCACATACTCCAAGACTAGCTACGTAAACATTACTACGACACATTCCGGGGTGTACCACAAGGTGTTATGGTGGTATGTCTTTAGTCAATGGCAATACCCACATCTGCTCTCACATACAACAGTCAGGAACATTACAGAACCAGGTGATGTTGGCAACATGCTGGCAGATGGATTCAATGCTAACATTACACCCTCTCACTCACTACAGGGCCACAATCCATGCAGGAATATTGCGGTGTCCCTGTGGTCACACCTTATCAGTACTAACCTGCACTCTATATGTCCTGGGACACTGGCCCCATGTCACCTTCCAAAATCCCAGGCTGTGATGTCCACAAACCTCTGAACGACATGTCTCTCCACTAGGCCACCATATTCAGTAATAGCCTTGTATCAGACATTGTGGCCCCTGAATGGCACACAGCAACAGTTATCACACTCCACTCAGGTGGCGCCACAATGCACGAGTGGGACTATTGTCCTACACACCTGATTGAACTTTTCTGCACGGCTATGGGGCACATCATCATGGACGTCATTCACAGAGACATTGTTGGGCTCCGGTCCTTTGATGCCACCCAGGTTGGACTTGTTAGGGCCAGAGCATGGCTCCTACATCTGGTGGACTCCTTTCATACAGTTACTAGGGAAGTTGATGATGGTATGGGGGTCCACACAGCCTACATTGTCCTCTCATTGCCTTTCAGCACCGTTCTCCATTCTGGTATTGACAACATACACATCCACCTGCACATCGTACCCTATGTCTCAGGATGTTATGCAATGTGGCTCATGGACAGGACACACAATGAGGGTAGCATACCATAGTACCTACTGCATTTCAGTTACACTTGGCATACCATACTCCTCAGTCATAGGGCCCCTCATGTTCAGTATATGCTTCCCTGAGGTGCAGGCTAGCATAGATGGACTTTCCCTGCCTAACTTTACAAACCCCTGCAAACAAAGCACAATGATTGATCCACCAGCTGATACTGACTCCATCCATACGGGTGTCACTGTGACGGATACCTGATATGAATATCATGGCCTCAAGCTGCATGACACAAGGTGCATGAACATCACATTTGCATTACACCATTCACCCACTGACTATCACATAGTTGGTAGTCCCCTCCATAGATGTTATATTGTACATGTTCGTGGTATACACGTATGTCGCAGCCACTCCTGTGATTACCATATTGCCACTGTGGCGTGGATATCTTTGTTCGTGGCCACACTTATCTGTACTGTGTGTGTTGCTGGTACATAGGCACCCATTGTACCTCTGAACTCCAGACTTCTACATACATTCAAGGGTACAACACCCCGTTTAGGGTGTACCTTACACAACAGCTACAGCTTTACATGCCACAACATTAACACACCATGACATTTATTGAGCTCCGACATTTAAAGTATGCGGCTGAACTATGGACACGACGTCTGTACACATTTGCATACTACATACTCAGGGGTGACCTCTGCTGAACAGACAGGGCCCATGTCCACAACAATATTAATGGATATACTCCACATACGTGACATAAGCAAAAGCCACTGTGAGCCACATGCTCATGGATATGTGCACACACGCAACAGTGAGTGGGATGTGCTTGAGGGTTACATTCCCAAACCGGACACTCACCATGCTTTGGAACATGATTCCTGTGTACATCACGCAGGGACACTCAGTAGCACTGTTCATGTGATACCTCACTTGGTGGATGGGAGACGCACGCCAGGGATCACAGCAGTGGCTGTACTGTGCAGAGGTGCAGGTAACACATGGCTCTGCTGTTCACAGGACACTGCCCTAGAGAGGTGCCACTGGTGTGAACACTGTAGTTGCGCTTACACATAGACTTGCCAGACTGCATACTACCCCACTATGAACCTGTGAAGCTATTACATGTCCTTTGTGCATGGTTACTTGGTAGCCCTTCCATTTAGATTAGCTATCATGCTATTACAATGTCCCGTGACTACAAGCCATATGTATCCTGTTATTGTACATGCCAATAGATGATACCTTTGGTATGCATGATATGCCTGTTATGCTGTGTAGAATATCTGACATATCTACCTACAATACTGTACATTACACATATTTTACATAGTATCCCATAACGCAAAGCATACTTGCACAGCGGGACCACCTTAGACATGTCATTGTCGTTATATGCCCATACACATGCCTACTGTGACAGTATATCAATGTATACTATCCCCTGCTATGGCACGTACTTGTTGGACATACCGTACCACTGACGGCAGGTTGTATGGAATTGTTCTGTTTAAAGCCCTCATGTAGCATCCCTTGTGGTGTCTGTGATATTTACCTTGTGGCCCACTGCTGGACGCACAGTTTCTACAAGCGTTAGTATGCTCAGCAAGACATCACTACATAAATACCTTTTCCCGCTTTATGCATTGCGGACACTTTTAATTAATGCAAACCAGGCTATACATACACTAAATAATTAATACAAAACATGCTATACATACACTTAAATACAGAGTGTTCTACATACCTTGTTATCGTTCCGGACTTTTGTCTCTATCTCTCTTAAAGCAGTTATATGGTATGAGCATACGGTTTGAATGTCTGGCAAGTCATCCTTATATACAGGCTGCCACCAATTGGTGTTC